>NC_056731.1:822895980-822923480 GCF_019279795.1 Protopterus annectens | reverse complement strand
TTTGATGTATTCTTTGGTCAGCTGTAGTGGCATTGTGAAACATGGACAAATCATATTTCAAAGGTGGTCTCCATGCGCTATGAAAATATAGAGCTAACTCTTCTTTCGTCTACAGCATGCAAATCACATTTCTGCTGAGGCATGCTATTGGCTGTATGGCAAACAGTAAAAGACAATTTGTATCACATTTGATCATGGTAAATTTGAAAATATCAGCCTCACTGACAAAATGTGCCTATTAAGAAGCTAAAAGTAAGAATTAAAAAAACAAGCTATTTAGTTACTTTAAAATTCAGAGGTGACATGCTGAAACTACAAACCCTCATTGCACCATAAGTCATATTGCCACCTCTTGGAAGGGAATCCTTTCCCATTTACATTACCAGTGTTTATAAACATTTGGCTAAACAACTGGAAGGATGTTGCTGCTCCTACCTGTTGAATCTGTTTAGCTGTGCAAGTTGCCCCTCTGTTGTCCCTCCTCTTCTTGTCCAATTTATCATGCATCTTTTCAACCAGTGTTGGACTGCCTCCAGACCTGCATTCTACCTTCCCAGTAAATACAATTGCTCTGAATTACAGTCTTGTAATGAAACTCCGTAGCATATCAATCAAATTCCTTCTCTTTGGCTCTCTTGAGTTACACCCTGATTCCTAGCTCTCATGGTTTTGTGATCTCTATAATTATATCACCTGTGCATACTTCTCAACTGTCCAGATTTTCGCAGAATGTTTAGATTTTTGCCTTAAAATTATGGTCTGTTCCTCATAAAATTTTTAGATTTCTGGCAAATCACCAAGATGATCTGAAGAATGAAATTAGTAACAATGTCATACATTTCAGTTTCAGACTTCATATCCTTTAGAAAATGCATTTAGTGCATAGCCTATTATTTTACTAACTTTCTAAGTTTATATGAGCAATATTTAAAATCTCTCCCTATTTTTTGGGCCTTTGTACCTCTATTGTGTCAGGCTTTGTTCAGATTTCTTGTGCTAAGATGTTGAGAGGTATGCACCTGTGTTCCATTTGTCCTCCAGACTGTAGATATTGAAAGCTGTTTATATCTTTAGTGACATCTCTTTTTTCCTTTGTTTTCTGGGTCCTCCTCCTATCCTTCATCTACCAACCATGAACCTCTTCCATAGCACTTGAGCTCCTACTAGACCCAGCATGAAGTGGAATGGAAGTCCAGGCAGTCTTGAAGGGAGTTCATTACCAATCCTTACCTCACTCTGCATCCCACAGATATCATCATTGGCCTGAGGGTCTGGCTTCCTCCCTCCCCATATCAAAGTCATCAGAACTACTGGATGACTGAGGGATGCTGCACAATGGTAACTGGCATAACCGCATCCCTTACATGTCTGGTATACCCATGACATACAATACCGACTCTGTGATGCAAGCACACTGACATTTGGGTATAGTGCTGTGCATTGTTTGGTGTGCACTATGACCCTTTATGCTGCCGCAGCAAGGCTCAGCCTCTGTTAGGGTAACTGCAGCAGCAGGCCAATCCTATCCCTCTCTAGGAAGGGAAACTGGCAATAGTATACAACATTATCCCCCAATGTGCAGTAGCAAACCCCATCCAAATAAAGCTGACAGAGTAACTTATGCATGCCCCCATTGATGTTTCATGCATGCATACATAATGAATATTCAGTACCTAAGTGATCACTACGCAGCAAGTAGGTAAGGAATATTGAAAAATCAAGCCATTTCTGACAGCATTGCTATTATTCTAACGTATTTAAAAAGTGAATAGAACAACAAGGTTTGCATCAACTTGCATTTTGTAAATAATAGTAACAGTAAAAATAATAATTAAATTCTTAATGTCTTGCATTATTGACAGACTGTAATCTTCAATAATTTACCAGAAAAATCTAAAATTTTATGAGGAATGGGGAAAAAACAAACAAACAAATAAAAGTAAAAATCAGGGATGTTCTACAGCAAAAAAAGAGGGAGGGGGTGCAGCTAAGAAGGATATATCCTGATGTCTTTTCTTAATGTTGTACTCCACTGCAGCACTTCTGCTGAGAATGTGTGTGTGTGTGTGTGTGTGTGTGTGTGTGTGTGTGTGTGTGTGTGTGTGTGTGTGTCCACGTGCGTGTGTATGTGTGTGTGTGTGTGTGTGTGTGTGTCCACGTGCGTGTGTGTGTGTGTGTGTGTGTGTGTGTGTGTGTGTGTGTGTGTGTGTGTGTGTGTGTGTGTCCACGTGCGTGTGTATGTGTGTGTGTGTGTGTGTGTGTGTGTGTGTGTGTGTGTGTGTGTGTGTGTGTGTGTGTGTGTGTGTGTGTGTGTGTGTGGCACGACAACAATACTAACAGCATAACTCTCAACTATTTTACTTAAAATCGGGGACAAAATCAAAAACTATGGAGGGACAAAAACCAAAAAAAAATCAGGCATTTTTTTTTAGACATTACTCTGCACTATCATCCGCGGTGGTGCAGCGGTAGCGTTGTTGCCTCACAGCAAGAGGTTCTCCCGTTCGATTCTCAGCTGGAGTGTGGGGAGTGTCTTCTGTGTGGAGTCTGCATGTCCTCCCCGTGGTTGGCTGAGCATTCGAAAGACATGTAAATGGGCGTACCTTCGTTGAAGGTTGAATGCTGAGCTGGCACCTCAGCATTTGTGAGAATCTACTGCCAATCATTAGCAGACTGGAGTTCCGCTGTGGCGACCCCTAACTGGGAAAAGCCAAAAGACAACAACAACAACTCTGCACTACTATAAAAGCAAACATTTTAAAAGGGGCAGGGCAAAAATATGATACAAAATCAGGGGAATCATTAAAATCAGAGTCAATCACCAGCAGTCTCAGCTTATGAGCATTGATTAGCTAATTGAATAAATTCATTCATCCCTGAGCAACAGGAGAATAATTAATTCATTTTCTTCCTGAAGTTCCTTAAGACAAGAAAACACTTGCTTCCTGAGGGGTTTTCTCCCAGATTATCTAATCAGAGTACACCTCATATGATTCACAGTATTTCAGGAACAATGGAAGTTATAAAAAAGTGAAAAACAGAAAAGTTGTTCATTAGATTATAGACTACACATTGGTGTCAGTAACAAAAGCCTATCATGCAGCACTGAATCAATAAAAACTATTCGTATTATATTTTCCCAATATTTCAAAGCAACAGTTTTAATATACAGAGAATGGCAAAAATACATGACATAGTCCTATGCATCTGACAGCAGCATTGTTTCCCCTGTAAAGTACACAGATTTTACAATAATAGTTATGATATGAAAATATAGGTAATATCCATAACTGCTTTACCAAATAAATATTTGTATCTCTTAAAGTCTTTTCATTAGCCACCATGTTATAATGCTAATGTTTGCGTAATACCCATGGGTTGCGTATGCTACCATAAACATGACAATATCCACTCCATTTTTTATATAATTAATGGAAATATGGAAAATATATAACAGTTTCATAATGTTTTTGCAAACAATCATTAATAACTATAGACCTGTGTATCCTGCACTGATTGCTGTGCTGTGCATTCCCACAAAATCATGTCACCTCTTAAATTCTTCCGTCATGTAGGACCTACCACTAATGTGATATTAGACTTGATAATAAAATATCATAATACTGTTATTATTCATACAGTGCAAATAAACAAATATTTGTTTGTGCCTCTTCTTGTCCTGTTTCTCATGTAACACCCACTGCTTTTGCATTTCCCACTGCCACTGCAGTATTTCACACAATATTTGTTTTATTAACTTAAATAGATCATGTAATATTTTTAATAATGACTTCTAATCATCTGTCATTAACTCAAGCCCAACACATTCCATAATGATGTTTCCACTAAGGGTACCTACCCTATTTTGTCAGCATGCATGCTTTGTTACCGGTGAAATTCTTTTATATGAGATTATGGCTCATATTGGGATAATATTAATGTTAATACAGTGAACCTTAATTAAATGTTTATCAATTTGTGCAATATACCTGCCATATGCTTATGTTTATTAACAACAACCTACTTGTATAGCTCTCCAAAAATTAGTGTCACACTCTATTTTAACTTCCTAAAGGAAGTATGAAAATTATTAAAGGAATTATGCAAAAAATGGACCAGGGAAGTAAATAGTGTGGGAAGAAATAGACAGGGAATTGTTATGGCTAGGCTTGTTTAGGCCCTAGGGCTGATAGCCTAGTACCAACCTATGAACCTATAGACTGCTTGCAAATACTCTTCAAACATTCTGCCCATGTACATCTCACACTGAAGTAGACAGGTACTCTATTTTATATTTTAGCATTCAGTCTTCATTACCAAACTTCACTTATTGATGAAAATAAGTAAAATAAAGGAAGAATTTTATAATTTGTATAACCATGCCTAAACAATTTTCAGTTATGCTTGACCTGCACATTTGGCACAGATCGAACAATGATGTTCATTTCCAAAATGAAAGTTCATAAATCTGTCAGGATATCTTCCTTTACTGACCACATCTTATAACTATTATGTAGTTTAGTAAACAAACAGTCAGAAACAGAATTAAAGATCTTTATTGCCACATACATTCTTTTTATTGCACATCAATTGTTACATTCAGAACAGCATTGCTTAGGTCATTTAGAAATTCTGAAAGTTCTTCTTGTATAAAATGCAGACCATCTGATCTGTAGAGTTCTTGCCTCCTTGCTTGTATAGAGGGATAATGGACAACAATGCCACCCACATCCACCATGATGCCAACAGATATGGCCAGGACCACTAAAGAGATATAGTCTAATTCAGTATGGTGTTGCACTGAAACACTGTATGGTGTAGTGGTTATGTTAATTGATTCTTCCAGTTTAACTCATATTGGTTAATGCCTGAAAACTTTCTAATGAAAGCTCAATGGCCTTTTATATATAGATAGCATATCCATTGTTTCAGAGGTGTATACTAGCGCAGTCTAATTTTTGCATTATACACTGTTTCCATCATGGGCACTGTGCTGAAATCCTGCTCAGGATGCCAAAACACTTCTTTCCTTGGTTCTCATAACATCAGAAGTAAAAATCCTATTATTCTAGTAGCAAAAAGCATATATGTTTTCTTCATTTCAAATATTTTATAGATAACATGCAATAGACTGAATCAACTAAAGCTGTATGGCTAAATTTAGTGTACTGCTGCAGTAAAAATCCAGAAGGAATATATATATATATATATATATATATATATATATATATATATATATATATATATATATATATATATATATGGGTCCCCTACCATTAACCGAAATAACACTTACCCAAAATCCAAAAACGTGATGACTCCACCGAAATGTTAATACACCAAAGCAACGAACCGCTGATACTTTTTACAGGGAAACTAACCACTTGGCCACCAGAGTGAACTTTGCCCTTTTCCCCAGTATAGTTTGATCTCAGAGCTAGTATATTTAGTTAGGGGGGTTTAGGTTGGTTTTGTTGTTTTGTTTTGTGTCCTGGTGGTCTGTTAAAATTATCTGCAGTTCATTGTATTAACGTTTTGGTGTCGTCTCAGGTTTTTGGATTTTGGGTAAGTGTAAATTCGATAAATGGTAATAGATCCTGTACAGTGCGGAATGGAAAGATTTCCATCTTCCACACTGTAGTGCAATCTTGGAGTTGGTATATTTAAGTTCTGGGGGGTGTGGGGGGCAGCATGAAGGTAAGCATTTTTGTATTTTTTATTTTTTATTGTATGGCCGACATTTCGAATGTCGATCATATGATCTTGGCCATATGAATGTCGACATTCTGAAATATCGACCATATATATATATATATATATATATATATATATATATATATTTTTTTGTTTTCTCAGCTAGGTGCCTTCTAGTGACTGCCAGAACATTTCATATTGATACCTGAAAGGGGAACTAAAATGTTACCTTCTACGTACTTGCAGTTGATCCAGTGGATAAGAGGTGTTCACTGCCACAGTCTAATATTTTGCATTATACTCAATAAGTTCTGCTTCGAAATTCTGACAGTATGAAACTTCAGTATAATGGCCTAAATATTGTCATTACAGTAGAAGTAAACACCCTGCATGCTTTATCAGAAAATACATATTATTTTAATTTGCCACATGCTGTATATAATATGCCATTTACTGAAGCAACTGAAGTGGTGTGGTCACATTCAACATGCTGCAAAACTGAAAACCCCAAGGGTAGAGTATAAATCTTATTTTTTGTTGTTGCTGGAGAAATATATTCTGTGTTTAATGCCTGAAGGTTTTATATAGAAATCTGAAAAGGGACTAAAATATGGATTTTTGATATGTGTGTGAGTGTGTGTGTGTGTATATATATATATATATATATATATATATATATATATATATATATATATATATATATATATATATATATATATATATATATATATATATATATATATATATATATATATATATATATATATATGTATATATATATATGTCTATATGCAGCATATCCATTGTTTCATAGGTGTTCACTGCCATAGTTTGATATGTTGCATTATATTCCATTTCCTGTATGAGTACTATGTTGAACTTCTGCTCCGAATAATGGCATTGAATACTTCTTCACTGTGTTTTCAGTCCATCAGAGGTAAAAAAAATAATCTTATTTTTAAATTTCATCTAAACACAGCAGTTTTGTGTCACTGGGATATAATCTTTTATTGCTAGGTACCATCAAGAGTCTTACATTTTGATTTCTGTACACTGTTTTTGTCATTCTGTTCATCATAAATATGTACATTGTGCATTCTTTCAGGCTGAAAAACTCAGTTGTATGCCTGAATCATATCAGTGTATTCTAAAGAAATGAGAACCAAAAGTCATACTCTTTTTTCAAAAAAGGTGACATGTTCTGCCATTTTACATTCTGTAACAAAATGTGCATATTTTACGTGTTCTGACAGGAGTGCATCTGTTTGAGATTTTGTAGTATGTTTCCCCTAAAAGTTATCAAGCTGGGAAAATAAAACAAAACAGTATTACTCGAAGGTCTTATATAAAATGTTCATAAGACTATGTTGAAATATTCATATCTAAAGTCAAGATGAAATTCAGGTTAAATGGCCAGTGTAAAACAGGAAACTAGAATTTACTGATCAGCCATTTGAAATGCATGTGTATCTTTCAGTTCTCTTCAGAGTAAAATAACAACTACACTTTTCAGAGTAAAATAAACAAAGGCTATCCAAAACATTAATAGGTAACATTTGTGTTATTCTAGACCTAAAACAAGTGCTTGTTTCTATATAAAACCAGTCTTTTATTTATTGATGCATAAAAATAACATGAAATTGATTTTGCATTAAAATACAAGATGAGGCTGCTGCTATGTCTTTGAGAGTATGGCTTTTATCTAAAACAACAAACATAGATCAAAACATTCAATAACTAATGAGCCGACCTTTGGAAAATACAATTTGTTAAGGGATCCAGGCCCTAAACTTTTCTATGTGTTTTTCACAGTTTGTATTGTCTTGTTGATTTTTAGGTTGTACATAGTTTACATTAAAGGCCACATGTTGAAACTCCCATTGTGTTGAAAATCTCTTGAATTCTATGCTTAGATGCTATGGGACTGTTAGTAGAGATGACCACATCAGGTATTCCATGTCTCAGTCATGCAGCTTTAACTGTATCAATAACACTAGCACTTGTAGTGCCCTGTGCCCGTCATCTTCTTGATCTTCAGGAAACTTTGAGTAATTGTCTATACATATCAGATGTGCACAGTCATGAAAGTGAAACAAATCTGTTCCAACTTTACTCCATCATCTTCCTCGTACTGAATAAAGAATCAGCTCCTCTCTTGGCTTATTATGATATGCACTTGCAAGCAGAACAGTCTCAAACCTTTTCTAAAGTTGCACAGCCATGCCTGCTCAGTACAACAAATGACATGCACTTTCTTTTCACATTAAAATTCTTAGTGTCACACATATTTTTGCCTACATTTCCTTCCTTAGCTGATTATGCACTATCATTTTATGTGTTTAAATATTAGACCTTGTATAGAGTGGATTTTTTAAATAAAAAGTAATGCTGAATTTCATTATTTATAACACATTTCTATTCTGAATAGCCTTTCCATTGTCGCATACTGTACCATTCTTATCTTCAGACCACACTGAGTCTGAAACTATTTAATTTTGTATTATAGACAACTGTAAAATTATTCAATTCACTTCCAGGTCTTACCCAAACAAATCTACTAGTTGCTCTAGATACAAATGGCTTGGTATCCCTGATATATGCATCTATTTTCCTGGTTTGCATTTTACCGTTAAGTCATACTTTTGCAGTCTCATCAAAATCATTGGCAGTCTTGGCTTTTCTTTGTACATTGATTTCTTAAATATACTTTGTAATAATTTATGATCAGTCTCCACCAAAACTGTAGACTAATCATTGTATTAACATCTATTTACAATAAGTAACAGCTTTTGTTCTACTTGACCATATCCTCTTTGGATCCCTGTACGAGCTCTTGTACCACAAGCACTGGTTTACCTTCTTGCAGAATTGCTGCAGCAATACCATACTAACTAGCATTTACTTGTAATGCCACTGAATTATTCATGTTAAAATATTTGAATGTGGGCACTTTAGTTGTTAATTCTATAAAACTATTTTTACTCTGTTGCTCCAGTATCATTCCTTTGACAACTCAGTGTATGTGGTGCAGTTATTACATCAACTTTTCAATTATCTGGAACTGAATTTTACACTTCTTATTTCCAGTGGTGGCTGGTGACTTCAAATCAAAGGGGGGCTGCAGGAGGCAGGTGAATGGGTGGGGTCGATGGGAAGGAGTGTGGCCAACTAGAAAGGGGAGGAGCTATGCTCAAAACCATAAAAACTGCAACTTTAATTAAATACGCTGCCCTGGGTGCCAAGCCGTCATTATGAGAGTCCAATCAAGACAAAATGAAGTGCAGAAGAAAAAAATATTTCAATGCATTGGCTGCATGACAGCTTACTTAATATCTAGATGGAAACAAAAAGGTTGTGAGGCATGAAAAAATAAATTACTTTTTAAATACATTACTGGAAAGCCAGTCAAAATCAACTATAAGAAAAACAAGCAGCACTCATCTCAAACCACTTCTCCTTGCACTGCAGTTCTAATTATAATTTATACTCAGCTTTATTAAAGTACCAAGTAACATGCTAAAAGTAGCAATCTCTGTGATACCCCCACTTGTAAAAATGTTTCTTATTCAAAAAAGACTTGCTGCCTGGCAACTATCTACTTATTTCATGGGGAAAACATGATCAAAGTAAAAAATGAAAAGCAAACAAGAAACAAGCTCAAGATGTATTGCTTAAACTAAAGCATTACTGTACATGTAATGGACCACACATGATAGATTGGCATTCTATTTGGTTTACAGGTAAAGCCTGCAAAGATGACTGCAAGTCTCCAACAAATGTAATGAGCTTCTTAAAATAATGTAATCCTGTCCTTTATTACAAATACTGTCATATGCATTTCAATACCCAAGGCTTATACATTATCTAGTTATGTAAGTATTCTCTGCATTGCAACAACAAAAAGGCTTTCACTGTTGGCAATTCTTTAACAGCATGCTTATTAAAGCTTACTTGCGTCTTACAATCTCAGACAAGCTTACCTGATAGTCATTGAAGCATTGCTACTTAAACACAGAGCAACGGGCACTTTCTGAGTAATAATAAGCATAAATCAACAGTATAAAAATATGGCAGAAACCAGAACATTCTGCAAAATCAAGGACAGAATAAAAGTAGAACTTGTGTCTACCTTGGATGGGGGGATAGTCTGCACATTTACACTGCATAACTGCTCCTTTTCTTGCTTGGACACATCCACAGTCACTACATGGGGGAGTGGGGTGCAACAAGTATGTCACAATTTGAAATGTCTCTGGCTGACTGTGATGGCCCTGATACATTTGTCATACCTCTCAACCTCAGAACAAGAAATATGGACAGAGCCATACATAGAAGTGGGACAAAGGCCCAAAAATAAGGACAATTTTTAAATATTGCTCTTATAAACTTAGAAAGATAATACAATAGTAGGTCTTGCCTTAGTATGAATTTTCTGAAAGGTACGAAATCTGAAACTCAAATGTCTTGTCATTATTTTCTAACTTCAGTCTTTAATGATTTGCCACTAATTTGCCAAAAAAAACCCCACAATTTTATGAAAAATGGACCAAAAATGTGATGCAAATACACAATACAGCTGGGAACCTGTCAAAGAAGGGACACTTTTTAAATATTAGTACTGTTAACTTGGGCAGCTCACAAAATAAAAGAATCTACATGCATTTCTGAAATAAAAGTAATCTATAACTCTAAATATTACAGTTATTTCTTAAATGTAAGCCCTCCACGTTTTATTCCAAAATTGCAATTTTGCGGCAGGATTATTAGGGGAACAGCAACATTATGAGACAAAATTGGGGACAGTTGAGAGGCTGGATATGCCTAATTCTATGAAGCAATTTATTTGCACGTACCTCTCAACCTGTTAATGCAAAAAATCTGGACAAGGTCAAATATACTGGGGGAACATATAAACAGTACTATAAATTGCTGTATAAACTGAGACAACTGATAGAATAACAGGTCTTGCTTTAGCATGCATTTTTCTGAAGGTTATGAAGTCTGAAACTCAGTGTCTGTCATTATTTAGTGACTTAATTCCTAAATTATTTGCCAGAAAACCACACATTTTATGAGGAACAAACCAAAAATAAGAAGCAAAAATCTATCCATTCTGTGAAAATCTGGACAGCTGATAGGTTTAGTTCAGCCGGGGTTGTCTTTGAGTTTGCCGCCCTTCCCCCTCACAAAATCATGGTCGAATGGAGCCTCCCCCCTGCAGTCATTCCAATGAACCATTACTTGGCTATTTCACCCCATTTACAATAAACACTAATGTGCATACTGCTTTACTTCTACAGTGATTTGGACTTCATTTGAAAGTTTTATTTTGCATTTTACAACACAAACACTAAGACATCTGCTTAATAAAGCAATGCAATCTCACAATGAAAACAGACTTAACATTAAAACTTATCTGCCTTTGAAACTCACATTCATTGAAACAGCATTGAAACCCACATTCAAAGAAAATATATTTTGCCAGTGGCAGATAAAGATTAACTTTGGTCTGTTTTTAAATCATAGGCCCCTTGCACACAAAACATACATGTAGTCTTTGACACACCTTCCTGATTGTATTAAATTATATTCCTTGTACAATATAGTGAAGTTGTTAGAGGACGTTTTAAATTTGTTTTGAACATTTTCCCAGAAAAACTGAAGAAATGTAGAAACCACCACGAAAATAAAAATAAAATGAATTTATTGTGGACCAAAAAACAAGCGCTTTCACGCAATGTAAATTGCGCTTCCTCAGGTTACAAATTACAAAACTGAATGAATGCTTTTATACTAGTACATTGTCTTTCAATTATGTAATTAAAACAATCATTGAATCAACAAGCCAAAATGCTTATTAGCATAAAATAAGATAAAATAAAAATTCAACGTTAATATTGACATCACAAGCAGTCTAACATAATTAGATGTAAGCAGCCTGATCACCATTCAATAGCACCCAAGTACAAACTTTTTAAGGATGCAGATAGTGTTGATGTTCATTAAACAAATATCTTTCTAAAAGAAACATAATAAAATAAAACATTAACACCGTGACCATCTAGGTAGTACTAAACTTGTTAACGAGCGCTTCTAGGAAGCTATGCCCATATTTAGAAAGCCTGGTACTAGGGTTTCCGTTACTAATAAATTCTGCAATGAGCGCAACTAAACAATTAGAGGCCCGCAAGCCATTAGCTCAGAGCTTCATGAATCAGGAAATGTTGCCCATATAAGGCTGAAGGTATACCCAAAGTAATTAAATAGAAGCGTCATAGCATAAAAGTAATGACAGCAAAATGAGGATATATATCACAACTTTCATTTACCACATAGCGGTTATACTGTATAGTGTAAATATATAAGAAATACAAAGATACAAAAATATAATACACACAAATATGTATAAAAACATACAAATAGAGATATATTTCAGTTATAAAATGTCATTCATTTAAAATAAATTAATAGCAGCAAAAAATGTCGCTTTAGGTTTTAACAGCGCTAACTGAAAGTTGAGAAAGACTCATATTAGCATGTTGTTTATGATTTATAAAAATACAATATATTATCATAATAATAATAACAAAGATATTATATTAGATGACTCCATTATTGTTATAATATTATATTAATTCATATTTATCTACATGTGTAAGATTTATAACGGACACAAAACAATCATATTGTTATGCTCCAAATTACGCTATTAAAGCGCACCAGCTAATGGCCAACATATAAACATAGAATTGGTATGCAGAGTTTATCTTTGTAATAAAGCAGATACACTTTTGGCATATTAATATATACAAATGGTGCTATGAGCGCACAGGCCAGCGATTGACAAGCATATAATTAGTGCATAACAACCAAAAACAAATACGGAGCATCCTACAGAAATTAATTTACCTAAGTATAACATAATTCATTTTATTATGTCAAAGCAAGAAGACATGTCGAAAAATACTCCCTATAAGTGTTCTCACTTAGGACAGAAAATATACAGACCTATATTAAATTTTTATGTCTGGGTCAATAAGACTATCATACTGATCGTAGAACAAGGTAGCCACTAAGAAAACAAAATTTCATAAGAAAAACATGCAAAAATATCAAAATAGATATGAAATTAAAAATAATAAAATGTGATATAATACTGTCTGTATAACATTTTCCCAGAAACAATTAAACAAAATGCATACACCAATAATGACAAAATTGCCCAATTCAGAACATTTTTCCAGTAAACAATGAAACAAAATGTATGCACCAATAATGACAAAACTGCCCAATTCAGAACATTTCTATCATAAAAGTCTACTCAAACTTCTACAGTCCACCAGTATCAGTAAATATGCACAATCTCTGAGTAAGTAAAATTCATCTAAATAATTCCACATTAAAAAAATCTGTAACTAATGAAGAGGTTGCTGCTAGCAACCAACTTTATATTTCATTATTTCATCTACAAATAAAGTGCCTGTTGCCCTTGAGGAATAAATTGCCTAAATTCCATTAAAAAATGATAAGCTAGTAATATTGCAATAGAGAATGGATGACAAACTGATAACAGTTTCATAGTTACTAGGTAGCTTCACCAAGGAAAGGACTGTAGCATCCACCCCTTTACAACAGAGTACAGTATCAACAATGCATCTATCTAATGTGGGAGTAGAACCCACAACCTTCTGCATCAAAAGCAAGTATCCTACTTATTGTGCTATTAACAATGCAGACGTGGCATAAGCAGCCTAAACTTTTGTTCCCCTGCAGCTCTCAGCTTCTTGTAAAATCTACTTGACACCCAGCTGCATCTCTGAACTTTGCAGCACAAGAAATCTGGAAAAATCCAAAATTTAGGGAGGGGGGCAAAAGGCCAAAAAACAGGGACACATTTTAAACATTGCTTGCATAATGTTGGAAAGTTGTTAGAATAAAATGCTGTGTTACCACTATACATTTCACTGCCAAGTATTGAACCCAGGACCCTGTGCAAAACAGTCAGAGCAACATACCACTATGCCAAATCATCTGTTTTATGAAAGAAAGGAAGACTGAAACTTAAATGGCTACCATTTAGTGAATTCAGTTCTCACCATAGCTGTCAACATCTTAGCACAAAACACCTGAACAAAGCCAATAATGGGGGAATACAGCCCCCAAACATATTCAGTGAGTTCAGTTATCACCATAGCTCTTAACCCTGGCACAAAAAAAATGGACCAAGCCAATAATGGGGGAATACAGTCCAAAAATAGGGACAAGTATCCATTGAGGACACCAGAGCAAACCCACACAAACACAGGGAGGACATGCAGACTCCACACAGAAGGCATCCCAGCCAAGAATTAAACCAGACAACCTGTAGCTGTCAGGCAACAATGCTACCACTGCACTACTGGCTGTGTTAAGTAACAGAAATACAGAAACCACAGATGTTAAGAGGAACAGAACAGAACAAATATGAGGCAAAAACCTGCAAATGTTTTACAAATGGTGGTGGGTAGGGAATTCAGGCTCTTGCCACTTAGTACCCAAGGTACAGGGTTCAAGCGTTATTCTCTACCCACCACCATGTAGCAACTGGGGCATTTTACTTACACACACACACACACACACACACACACACACACACACACACACACACACAACCTCACTTTAGCAGATCTGATCCTCCATGGCAGCTATTAACTCCTCCGTAGCAACCTGAATCTGTCCCTGCAAGCAGCCTGATCCTCCATGGCAGCTTAGTCCTCCACAGCAGCACACGCAGGCTGTTCTGGGTTTTCCCACAAGATGTGAGTAGGCTGGAGCCTCCAGCCTGTGGACGATGCAGTCCAGTGTTCTTCCGGTCTGTTCTGGGCTGGCAGGGTGGAGTTCCCTTCCTTCTCTATCCAGACTGCCTAACAGAGCAGTCTGGAGTGTAGGAACTAAGCACGCATGTGTGGAAGTCTGAGTTCCGGGACTCATTAATTTTTTTTTTCTACAGTGGGGGATTTTTTATTTTCTACAGTGAGGGACTCGCAATTTATTTTGACAGGTGGGGGGGCTGCAGTTGTGCAGACCTATAGCAGGAGCCACCCCTGCTTATTTCTGTGTTCCTATATAAGCACTTTCTGGTCCTTGGGTTTTAAGTGATGATCAAAATAAGCAAACAAGCAAGCTGTTAATACAAAAATTGATTCAGGCTGCCCTTCAAATCCAAGGTTTCAGACATTTTAACAGTCATTATATTGTACAATATTCAAGTGAGTATTCAAAATGCTGTACTTTGATGGTTAATTTGACTACTGCTTTCAAGCTGTCCTTTCCTGATTTCTGACGCAGTTTCTGGTTGTTTCTTTTCTGCATCTGTTGTTTTACTCTTTATTTGCACAGTGCACATTGCCAGCGCAATTATGGCCACAAATAAGTCATTCTCATGACTTTACTACTATACATGCAATATTTTTGCCTGAAAATTACATTATTTTATTGTATGCCACTTAGTAACTTGACTTCTTTTTGCCACAATGTCTACAGACTTAAAGAACATTTATTTTAAGATGTTTATAGTAACTTCTACTGCATATGGTTTTCTATGTGCCATTTTGCTCTTACTTTTCATATTTATCAAAGACTTCTGAATGCATTTTACTCCATTTTTATATGTTTGCAGCTTTTCCATCTCACAAACTACTCTACACAAATTCAGCTATATAGTGAGCTATTTGCTGTAAGACAGTTTCACTCACTTTGCACATACAAGTCACCTTAACTGACAATAAATCTGATTCTCTCATGAGCTTGTTCCTCTTTGATCATTTCATATCACATATGATTCTGTCTCACACTGTCATGATTGTTATCTCATTTAATCAACTATTTTGTGTGATCTTGTACACTCATGAAGAAAGGTTGAATAAATAATAGTAGAGTCTTTCTTGGTTAACAATAACTCTTTTCTCATCAGTAATATTTTTTTCTTCTCAAAACACAAATGCACTATAAACATTCAGGGCTTCTTCCACTGTGACATGCAGTATCAACATACACTGTACCTTTGATTTTTTCA
This sequence comes from Protopterus annectens, assembly GCF_019279795.1. NCBI lineage: Eukaryota > Metazoa > Chordata > Ceratodontiformes > Protopteridae > Protopterus > Protopterus annectens. The sequence goes on along the minus strand of NC_056731.1, from coordinate 822,907,732 downwards.
GAGATTCTCCTTGCAGTCAGGAATAAACTGAATATCTTGGTCTACAATTTCTAGATGTCAAACAAATTACCCTGAAGACAGAGGTTACTATACCTCTATGGATGAACTAGGTGGCTGCAGCTGAACCATTTCTCAAGTAAAAGATGGAGCAATGTATTTTAACATCCATTTTCTGACACAATTTACTGATTTTAATCCTCACTGATTTACCAAAAAAATCAAAAATTTTACAAGGGCAGCCAGTGCTGTAGTGTAGAGGGATAAAGCCATGACTACAATGCAGGTGACCCAGGTTTGATTAATGGGTGGGTGCTCATGGCACTGGCAAGGACAGGTGTAGCCATCCTGTGAGGGGAAGGGAGATAGCACATGCATAAGGGCACACAACACAGTTAGATTTCCCCTGACAGGAGCTAGGAAAAAACACTGGATAATGCTCCATAAAGGTAGGCAGCATGGCTTGCTGATATCAGCCCCTTGCAGAAGTGAGGTGTGGTTTGATACAGTCTGCCCACTGCATGCCTCACACACTGGATGTTGCTGAGACTTGCACAGGGAAAAAGGCTTCAGAAAAAACCTTAACAGAATTATAACAATGCACTAGGATACTTGAATCTCCTCTCTGTCCCTGAGCATGGGTTGGAGTAAGTCTGATGGGGGGTAGGAAAGCCTAGTAGACCCTGTGAATGAAGGAAGGCATGGATGGCAACTGCTGGTCATGTGTGGGATGCAGTATAAGCAAAAAAAAAAAAAAAAAAAAAACAAAGGACAGGACAAAACTATAAGGCAAAATCAGGGACATTTTGCAAAATTCTGAACCATTGACAGATATACTTTGGGGTTTAGGGGTACAATACATGACATTTCTTGTACTGTAAGCTTAGTGAATGAGTTCTGTATTGAGTATTGAAACCTTGAGTCATGCACACAGGTTCCTAATATTAAAACACAAGGTATTTCATGTTTCATTCAAGCCATAGAGACACATTATTAATTTATCCATTTTTGCTGTATTTTTAAGTCACAATAGTGTTTCTCAGTGATTTTAATGAACTATGTTAATTGCCTAATTTTTATGTTAACAAAAGATTTAGGTAGTTTTCATATGACATTTGGTAACAAACCAATTGGTCCAGGGACATCTTCGGGGGGGGGGGGGTTAGGTAGAAATAGTAGTGAAAATTAAGAGGGTATGGGAAGTGAGATAGTGGGGAAGGGGATTGCAAGGGTTAAATGGGAATGTAGGATGAAAGGGAAGAAATGAGGTAAGGGTAGGTAGGGGCTTAATGGGCTTTATGCAATTGTGCCTGGGTATGGAATCACATTTTGGCGTGAACTTGCTACCTGCCCTTCCTCCCCTTTTTTTGTGGAACAGCGGGGGATTATGGTTATTTTATAACTTTGGGCTGTCAGAGATGAGGTGCAGGCTTGTCCTCTTCTGTTCTCCCTCTGGTGTTGGATTTTCATTCCAATGAGTTGGGAAAGGAGAGTGAGCAGTTGGACGCTGCCTGATAAGTAAAATAAGTGACCGGATATAAGGACTCTGCTTATTTGGTTGGATGTTTACTTCAATAAGTGATAAAGGAAGTGAGAGATGGGACGCTGCTTCCTAAGCAAAATAAATGAGTGGAGGTAATGACGCTGCTTATTGGGTTGGATGTTAATTCAATAACTGGTAAAGGAAGTGAGCAATGGGACGCTGCTTCATAAGTATAAATAAGTGAATGGAGGTAAGGATGCTGCTTATTGGGTTAGGGTGAGCGAGGTCATGCTGCCCTAGTTAACAGTTCTGTGGATGTTTATGTTGTGATTAATAAATAATGGTTAATAAAGTTATGTTTATGAAAATCTAATAAAGGTCGTCAAATATAATTCGGTGTAATGTGTGTTTATTGAAGGGGACTGGGACAAACATTTGTATTAATAGAACGTCCCGTGAGTGGCTTTATACTCTAGTTCTGATATCATTTTTATATCTTTTGCATTGTCATTTCATTCTTATAGACTTTAAAATGTAGTTATGTTAGAATTTGTTTGGTTTTATAATTTATTATTTTTTTTAATTTACTTTACTTTTTGTTAGTTCACATTGTTACACTTGGGTCCATTTTGTCAGTAACACTGTTTTCTGATTAGTTACCTGCTGTTATTGTTTTACTTTGTTTTTTTTTTTACACTACCATTTAGCATTCAAATATGAATTATTTTCATTTAGTTCAGGTGGACATTTGTTAGTGGTAACTCATTTAAATATGCTTTGAATATGCAGTGTATAAAATAATTTTTTATGTTGATTTGAATAGAACATTTCATAATTTTATTTTGTTTAATCTTATTTTATTTCATTTCTTTAAGAAAGTGTGGATTTGAGTTTGGGGTTGTTTAAATGTACTTGGGTACTTTGGGTTGCATACATGTCTGAGTTTTGTATTTGTAGTATATGAATTTCTACCTTAGGTTTCAGCCAGTAGGGAAGATAAAATAGTTTAAAGAAAATTTAGTAACTCTGATGATGTGCCAATGATATAAATAAACTGCTGACGATGCTCCAGGAATGCTGATAAAAAATACCTTATACATGATTTTATCACACCACTTAACTACAATTTCCTGTTAGGCTACTGACAACAAACAAAGAAATAAAGAGTATATTCACACATATACATTTCATATTACTATCTGATGGTCCTAAGATGGTGGACCAGATGAGATAGTGACCAGCTGGTGTTTAAAGATGTTTTGGACAACAATACTGTATCCACACAGAGGACATCTCTTAAGACAGCTGCTTGCTCACTTCTGTTACTCATAAAGCAGATAGTTCACTGCACAACACACTGGGTTTTAAGTTATTCTTTGCCTTCAAACATTTTGTTGACTGTGTTATATCCTGGAAATCTATACTTTACGTTTTATATGCAATCTATGACACATTGGATACTCCAGGTGTCTGTTTTCTATCACATGCAAACTGTTATGGAAAGTGGAATACTACAATGGCTAGTTCAAATGAAACAACTAAATTATAATATTTTACGGAAAATATCCCAATGACATATAGAACTTATAGTGAAAATTAATATTTATGAAATTATTGAAACATATTTCTTTTCACTTTAAGTACATTACTGGATTCATAATTAACTTTTAACTTATTTTGGCATTATTGCTTTTACATTTTAATTTCTTATTTTTAATAACCACATCTACCCTTCACTGAACTTGCACCACTGGATTTTTTTTTACATCTACCTGTATAGCCTTCATAACAAACAGTCTGCCTTTCCAGTACTGCAGTAAGAACACAAGTATAAGTAGGGTGATAGTACCAGAACATTCTACTCCTCTGGCATCAGAAAGAATTGGGTAACCTACTGAGCCACCAACAATAACATGGCTTTATTAAAAGGTATGCTACAGTGACAAACCCTATAGACTGTCAGGATCTAGTAACTTTGGCTAATGATCTTGGTCTTGCAGACATAGTTTTATACTTGGCTTTAGCTAAAACACTTGACAATTTATCACACAACAGAATCATATCTAAATTGAAAAAAAAAATACAACATTAATCCTTATGTTGCTCCTTGGATCAAGCAGTGGTTGACAGATGTCAGAAGGTGGCTGTTTTATGAGCATTATCAACTGAAAGACACATAACAGCTGGTGTTCCACAGGTATCAGTCTATGGTCCAGTGCTGTTAATTCAGCCTTTTCAATGTTCCTGGGATCATCTTATACATGGCTAGTGAAGCATACCGATGATTGTCACAACTGACCCTAGGAACTACCGACCAATAAGCCTGACCAGTCTGATCTGTAAGGCTATGGAGCGAATCATTATGGAACTTATAAACGGAGAGATTGGGAACCTCCAGTCGCTGGACCCCACACAGTTCGGCTTCGTCAAGGGCAGATCATGCCTCCTGAACCTGGTGGATTTCTTTGAGACAGTTACTCAGGCTATAGATAAGGGAAAGGAGGTACACATGGCTTACCTTGACCTTGTTAAAGCATTTGACACCATTCCCCATTCAGGTATAATTGATAAGCTCGCCAGCTTGGGCATAAACCCTTACGTCACAAGATGGATCACAAACTGGCTCTCAGACAGATCCCAGAAAGTAAGAGTAGCGGGATCTATGTCCGAATCCAGACCAGTAATGAGTGGTGTGCCTCAGGGCTCTGTCCTGGGGCCCCTCCTGTTTGGCATATACTTCTCAGAAGTACAGGCAAGCACGGAAGGGCTGTGGCTGACTAGGTTTGCGGACGACGGCAAACTGGGTGCTATAATAGAGTCTCCGGCCGACATGGAGATCCTCCAGAAGGACCTAAATGAGACTGATGCATGGTGTCAAAGCCATGGTCTCAAGCTAAATGCAAAAAAATGCATAGTAATCCCCTTTGAAAAAAACAGAGTACCCGCAAACTACAACATAGGAGGTAATCCCCTGAAATCTGAAGAAGAAATAAGGGATCTTGGGACCCTAGTAGATAGTCAGCTTTCCTTTGATAACCATGTTGCCAAAGTGGTTAGAAAATCCTTCTATGTGACCCATCTGATCATGAAAGGGTTTGCATCAAGATCTAAGGATGTAATGGTGCCCCTCTACTCTTCCCTCATCAGACCCATTATTGAGTACAATGCACCAATTGGAATGTACCTGGCTAGACATCTCCAGCAGCTGGAGAGACCACAGAGGTACCTAACCAAGAGAATTACTGGCCTCAAACAGTTGCCCTATGCAACACGATTGAAAAAGCTAAGACTGTTCTCTGTTGCATACCGCTTTCTCAGAGGCGATCTCTGTCTGACGTACAGAGCCATGTCCAACCCAAAATTGTTGAACATGCTCCATCTTACCAAAACCAAATCTACTCAAGCTACATGCTCTAGGGATATAAACCTCAACACAACAATGAATAGAACATGCTGGAGGGATAGATTCCCTTCGCAGAGACTTCCCTTACTATGGAACAGGGTCCCGATCTACATAAGACAGTGCCCCTCACTATCACTCTTCAAGAGGAACCTTGATGAGTGGATGGGTAACAGAAAGTTCACACCGGGGATCACACCAACAGCACTACTAGATAGGGGCCAAGGGTACTAGCTGCTAGTACAAGGGTCTAGGGAACTACTAAAGGGGCGGTGAATATGCCTTAGGGCAGATAGCCCAGTACCAATCTATGAACCTATGAACCTATTGTAAAAGAGACACTGCTGTTACATTTGATTTAGATATGCTTAGACTGAATGATTATTAACCTGAACTAACTGAATGGTCAGAAATGATTGGGTTAATTTTAGTATATCAAAATTTAAGTTTATGAGGTCTGGAAAAAAGGATAATTAATATGAATATCTTACTATGTGACAAAATATCAGAATGTGTTGAATGTATGAAAGACCTAGAGATACTGGTAGATGAAAGGCTGACATTCAAATATCATGTCATATTCATTACAACAATGGCATTAAAACAGAGTTAGACTATTATTTATAACTATATCCACTTGAGATTCAACAAACCTGTCACAAGTGTTAAAACATTAATAAGGCTAATATCTGAATATACTTTTTGTAGCTCTAAAACTACTTAAGTAAATCTACTTGGATCTAATTAGAGAAGCTTCATTAGGATGATTTCATTGCTTTTCTAAACAATCCTGCCTTGGTTTGTGATTGACTGTGCAGTAACCTGGTAAGAGAAGATTTATTTGAATTTATATTTTATTTTTTACCACTGTTTTTCACTTTTTGTAGGAAGAAAGGGATAGCTTGTAGACTAGAAGATTTAATTTGATTTATATTTTGATTTACCTTTAATTTTTACTGTTTGTTGTTATAAAAGGATAGGTAGGGTTACCACCTTTCATTGTGGATAAAACCGGACTAAGGCCACACTCCTCATATCACCCATAATCCCCCCAACCCCACCCCTCTCCTGTCCAAATATGTCCATTTTATGATGCCACTATAACATCAGCTGGCAGGAAACACCCACTTTTTCCATTCCTGATGCCTGCTTTCAGCCAATTTACTATGCTTTTCCGTAAAAAAGCATACTAAATCAGCCTATTTAACAAACTCCAATAGTCTGTTTCCTTTTTTGAAACAGAATACTGAAATTTGAACAGTGTTTCCCAGACTACCGGAGAATTGATTTGATTTCTGGACAATCTAAAAAAAAAATGGATAGATGGCAACCCTAGGAATAGTTTTTAGACAGGCAAACTCTAGCCATTCCAAGGGGCCTACTCAGCTATAAATTCACACAGACTGCAAAGAGGACAATCCTGAGCGTATCTAAACAATCCTGTCTTTACTTTTAAAAAGATGTACCACTGTGAGAGATAGTGAGTAAAGGAAATTTAGTTTTTATTTGCTTTTCACAACTTGTATAGTTCGAGAAGCAACTGTACTGTACTTAATTTAATATTTATTTGTATATTGTTGGTGTGATTTTTCTCACAGATGTTTATTTAAATTCGCTTTGAATTCTGGGGTAACTGATTTTGATTACCCTTTTCTTTTAGAATTCTTTATTCATTTGCAGCTGAATAAGGATACGTTAAATGAGTATGCCATTAATGATTTACTGAAACACAAGTACCTTGTACAGTGTACTAAATGCTATGAATATTTAAAGGCAACACCTGATAACACTGATGATCTGAGTTCATGTCAAAAGTTGGATGCTTTGCTTACCACTATTAGTAGCAAATCTGAACTTACTGATGATGATTGCACTTGTGCAATTGGCATGGCTTGGGGAACTGTTGTTATATATATTAATGACTGGACTGATGAGATAAATAATGTCAGGCAAAGAGCAAGAACACATTTAGGAAAGGAAGTGTCCATTGTCTGTAAAGATCATTCAACCCCTAATGATAATACCACTGACAACTTTGGAGTTTTTACGGATATAAGTACTCGGCAATCTGAGAATTATGAGGCTATAGAAGACAATAAAAAAAGAAAGAAAGGAAGAAGTTCACAACAAATAAGGACAAAAATAATCTGATAAATGTCTGTAAAGCAAATAGAATACATACTAAAAAGTACACTGCGTTATTATGCAACACACATATTACAGGGAGTGATAACATTTTACTATCAGAAAACCTTCAGTCTACAGAAAAAGGCATAACCCCCCCCCCCAAAAAAAAAAGGTAAGGGGCAGGTGATAAGAAAGAAATCAAAACCGAATGTGTAAGGATTGAAGAACATTAAGAAAAAAGAGGAGAAAGACAGATGTCAACAACATGGTTCAACCTGTGGATGTACAAAGCCAGCTGGATGAGAACTGTATGCTTGCAAATGTAATAAGCAATGAAAACAGATTAATAAGAACAGTTGGATTAATAACACTAATGGTGATGAAGATCATTCCTTTGTAACAACTGATAGAGCAGATATTACTGAATTAGAAGTTGAAGATTCTCCAGATTTGGTCAGAAAAGATATTCTTGTAATTGGAGATTTAATTATTAAAGGGACTGATAGTTATATTTGCAGTGAAGATAATGACCGTTGGATTGTGTTATGCTTGCCAGGAGCAAAAATAGAGGATGTGAGACAAGTCTCAGACCACCTTAATGTAAAGAAGTATGGAGCTGCTTTTATTCATGTTGGTACAAATGATCTTACCTGCAAAGCATATTTTTCACAGATCACATATAGAAAGGAGAGTCAAATTTTTGGGGGGTAAATACCTACTTGAAAAAATGTCCCATTTTAAAAAATGGTAATATGTAGAGCAACCAAGCCTAATTTTGGGCACACATGTGACAGACAGGATGGCGTACACTTGTCAGTATTAGGGAAAATCATTTTTGCAGCTGATATTTTGAAATATTTGACAAACACAAAGCAGGATGTTTGCCAGGTCAAAAATTTAGCAGTTCACAGATAACATTTGATGCATCTCTGATGGCTGTTAATGCTAGAAGCATTAATAATAAAGTTTTATAATGGAAAATTTGCTACATTCCCTCAGTTTTAATGTTGTTATTGTTTGTGAAACATGGTTGAAAAACAATGACTGGAAACCACTTCTGTCAGGGTTTAAATGTTTTTACTGTAACAGCTATTCTAACAAAAAATAAATCAAGTTGAGATATTAGGATAGTTATGAGACCTGCATTTATTACATGTTCAGTGATAACAGCAATACTGCAGATTGTGTAACTGTGACAATAAAGACAGCCATGGGAACTTATAAGAAAATTGCTGGATTGTATATACTACCAAAGTCAAGTGCAGATGACCTAGAGAAATTCATACATTTCTTGCATAAAACACAGGAGGGAAGAATAATAGTGGCTGGGGACTTAAATTTAACAGAAACAGACTGGAGTAATATTGATTCAACAACATTAGTAGGAAATTCTTCACAATGTATGTTAAGGAACAACAATTGCTTCAAATTGTAAAAAAAAAGCCTAACAAGGAATGGAACATACTAGACACTGCTTGTGTTCCTAAAGAAATTACTGTTAGGTCATGTCAAGTTTTACGACTGTTGATGTGCTGTGATCATGGGGTTATAAAGGTTAATTGGTTGCTAGATAATTCTGCCAAACTGAAATCTAAACTAATGCACAGAAGATTAATAACAGATTATATGGAAGCAAAAAAGTCAATATGTAAAACTAATTAGAGTGATGTGTTCAGTGGAACAACAGCAAAAAGAATTATAAAAGTTTTGGAAGAGAAATTGTTTAAATGCAAAAATAAATGAATAAACAAATAAATAAATAAATAAATAAATAAAAAGTGTTTAACATCAGAATCTAGGCACTACTTCAGGCAGATAGATCTCCTGGATTGAACAATGCTGTTTCCTTGAAACCTTTTTTAAAATCCAGACAACTAAAACATTAAGCAGTATGGATTATTACATAAAATGTGTCTGTTATATGTATATTTTATTTCATCTTATGTAGAATATAAGGCAAATTAATGTCCTGGTGTATACAATTTTAATTAGGCTATGTCATAGTTCTATATGTGTTTTCATTGGTTGAACCATATTTTAAATACCAATGTTTTAACTGTTTTTATGAGTCTGAAGAAGCGATCAGCTGACTTAGATCGCGAAAGCGCTTACTCTTGTTTAATAAAGTGGTGTGAAACTACAAGTGAACCGTTTCCTACCTTGACTACTACATCTCAGTTACAACTTTTGGTTTTATAAAGGGCACTACTGTGAAGCTGCAAGTGATTTATTTTCTGACGTGGATTATTCCATTTTTATCTTCAGCTGTGGTCTAACCATTGGTCTTTTCATTTTTTTCTAGGCACACAATGCCAGGAGGACATATTGCTACAAGAGCAAGATACTTGATTAAGGTGAGACAAAAATCTAAGAAATCGAAAAGAAGTTGAACTAAAACTTTGAAAACTGAAATAAACAAACTTGACAGACAAATTAAACATAGTGTGAAACAAAATTAAGAACATTTTGAAAAAGATTTATATAAAGACATTGAACATAATAGAAACTAGTTTATAGATAAATAAAATGTGGATGGAATAAAGACTTACAAATTGACAAACTGTATAGAGTCTAAAATGTATTCTCAGGCATAACATTATAGATATATTTACAAAATATTATGTAATGCAGTTTGGCTCCAAAAAGGGGGGGGGGTGATAAATTCTCCTAGTGACATCCAGGTAACCTCAGATACTGGAATCAAATTAGATTATATTGAACAAGTACTCTGCAAACTCGATCCAAACAAAGCACGGGGGGAGACAGAATTAGTAATAATGACCTGAGAACACTTCAGCAAGAACTTACAGTACCATTCTATCTATTATTTACTAGGTCATATAAATATGGGGAGATTCCTCAAGATTGGAGAGATGTGGTTATTAAACCTGTTTTTAAGGGAAAGGGGAGTAGGACAAACTCATATTTACACAGACCCTTAAATTTACTTCCATGTTATAGGAAAATAATTGATAATGTAATACTGGATAAGTTATTGTCAGAGTTGGAAAGGTTGGGACTTAAAACTATATATTAGCATGCATATGTTGACTGCGGTGGTGGTGCTGCAGTAGCATTGTCGCCTCACAGTAAGACGTTGTCCTGTTCGATTCTCAGATAAAGCGTCTTCCATGTGGAGACATGCATGAATGGGCGTACCTTCGTTGAAGGTTGTACGTCAGGGCTGGCAACTCGGCACATAAAAATCTACTGCCAATCATTAGCGGACCGGAGTTCCACTGTGGCAACCCCTAACCGGGAAAAGCCGAAAGACACAACATTAGCGTGCATATGTTGAAAACAGATCTGCTATCACCTGTAACATGATGTTCTATAACAATATAATAACATCTATGAATGAAAAATTGTGCCGTAATATAATTTATATAGGTTTAATTTCAGCATTTGATAGGGTCATACACAAAATACTGATCAATAAATTGGAACAACTAGGCATGGATAGCTGCATGGCTTACAAATTGGACATGGCAGGTTTTATACAGCAACTGGATAGGTGAAACTCGAGGTTACAGTCAGAGTGTCCCACAGGCCTCTGTCCTAGGTCCATATTTGTTTAGGTTTTCTCTTTCAGAAGTATCTTTTTCATCTGAAATATTTTACAGTCTGTATGAAGATGACCTGAAATTGGGTAAACTGATTATGTGCATTACAGATAAGGCATGCCTGCAACAGAACTTGACTAAGTTGACCATTTGGGCACAGAAGAATAGTATTCTGATAAATACATAAAAAACTAAGCATATAAGATTTGGGAGATATAAATTGAAAGTTAAATATTTAATACAACACACAGTGATTGAAAATGTAGGTTAATTTAAGGACTTGGGTATATGGGTAGATTTAGCTGTCAACCAATTGGTTAATTATAGTTATAGAACTAAAGGTTCTTTAAAAAGATTCATAAAGTCTAGGAAATCGGAAATGATGAAGTCACTGTTTGTTAGTTACATTAGACCCAAACTTGAGTATGGAATACCAATATGGAAACCTTATAAGAAAACAAGCATGAGTAAACTGGAATGAGTACAGTGGAAATATACCAAGGGTATCCATGGATGTGAAAATTTAAGTTATTATGAAAGACTAATGCTTGAACTTATCCAGTGTCTCATATAGATATTTAAGAGGAGACCTTATTCAAGTATATAGGGCATTTAAAGACAGCTACCTCTGGGAATGTTTGGGGTTATCAAAAAGTAGAAAAGAATCATCAGACAACCTATCTAGAAGATTCTGTAAGAATGAGAACGGTAAAACTGGTTCTTTGAGAGAACAGCTGATGCATGGAATAGACTACCAAATTACAAAAATTACAATTACCAAATTACAAAAAAGCAAGCACCAGTATGGATATTTTTAAGAACAACCTGGACACCTATAATGGGAACACTGTTTTGGTATATTGGCAGGCTAGAAGGGCATTAATGCCCATGCTTAAAATATTTGCATGTATGTATTATTTTCTTTATCATATATGAACAAGCTGGAAGAGCTTGGTTTATACAGCATTGCTTGTAGGTTATTAAGAAGTATGCTTTACCTGACATACAGGATGCACATTTCTAAATTATTTCAGGGAATGATGGGAGTTCAGTTGTGTATAAGCCACTGGTATTTAATATCTTCTTCTGCAAAGATGCTAATTGCATTTCTCTGTACAAAAACTAGGACCTATACATTACTCAGACTGTACCAGAGTTATGGACTAAACTGTCATAAACAAT
>NC_056731.1:822835980-822890980 GCF_019279795.1 Protopterus annectens | reverse complement strand
TTTAAAAAATGAAGTTATCACCTTACAGTTCTAACATATACTCATTGACAGAGGTCAAATATCAATACAACTGTGTTTGCCATCATGTATGCTTCAAGATAAAATATTCGGATACCTTGTATGTTGCATGGATTTGGAATTATTAGTGCTAATATGAATAAACAGTATTTGATGGCTAGAGCCGCTGTAGGAGGTAACTGCAGAAATGCCTGGAGGCGCACGGTCGATGTCCTGCCCCCAGCAGCCTATTGTTCGGCCAGTATGGATAAGCTTGAAAAAGATCTTGTTTGTGCCATATATCACATTTATGCTCTTTGCACAGAACATAGGGCATAAAAGGGAAGTATGGATGCAACTACCCAGAACTGATTTGCCCCAGAAGAGAACAACCACCATAGGTCAAAGGAATCCATCCACATCCAGAAGGAAAAATGCAGAATAAACATGATGGGGGTTGAAGGGAGGGAGTAAATACTGCAGCAGTGAAGAGAAGGACAGCTACTGTTAGGGTAAGATTTTACACAACTTTGCTATGTCCCTCTATATCACTGTTGCAGTATTCCTTAAAGATTGGAGAGTAAAATAGCTCAAGAAACAGAATGGGAAGTGGAAGGCTGAGAAGAGCACTCAACAGGCCCACATAAAATGGTTTCAGCAAAACTTGCTCTGGTCCTAGAAACCATATCCAACTTATGCTTAGTAAAGGTATGCACTGAAGACCAAGTAGCTTCAAGGATGGAATTGATGTTCAACACCCTGAAGATGGCACCAGAAGAGGCAACAGACCTAGTAGAATGAGCTCTAACAAAAGCAGAGAGAGACTTCTCATGAAAAGACTAACAAAAAAAAAAAAAAGAAATGACTTTAGATACCCTAAAACCTAAAGTCCTGGGGTGAAAGGAAACAAAAAGCTGATCAGACTTAAGAATAGTCCTAGTTTTACCCAAATAGCTGTCTGTGTAAATCCAAGGTATACAGGACCCTCTCAGCAGTGCACTGAGGAGAAGTGAAAAAGGAAAGGAGTTGTACTGACTGATTTAAGGACAACTCATTTACCACCTTGGGCATAAAAGAAGGATTGCAACAAATCCTACTACTGCCAGACTAGGTAAATCAAAAAACGAGCAGGCAACGGATTCTTCAACACTTTATTTTTGTTAGCGCTTTCACTGACACCAATGCATCAGCTTCTTCAGATTGAGTACAAAAACTCACTCGCAGTCTCCCAGTTTAAAACTTCCCCATAAAACGCAAAGCCAATAAGCAAGTGGCCACAAATGTGATGTCATCTTGCAAGTTCTGAATTAAAGCAAAATTACCAATTTTTAAAGGTTTAAATTCTATGTACTATGAAAATCGCTTCCAATAAAGAAATGAAAAACCTTTACAATCATTACTTTAAATTCTCAATTAAACATATTCTTCTAAGAATCAAGTTTAAAGCACTTAATAAATTATTACCACTCCTATTATACAAAAACATATAAAAATGTATGCAAAACACTAAAAAATTATGCACCATAAATGCCTAAACTACCTAAGCATTTTTTAAGTTATTTAAAAGTCTAAATAAAAGGTATAAACACACATGCTACATTGTATTATTTCTAAAACTTTAACACATATTATGTGTATCATATTAAATAGAAAGGATATATGAATATATACACACATCATTGTATTATTTCTAAAACTTAACACATGTTATATATATTATGTTAACTAGGAAAAAATCCCGATGGAATTTAAAAAGTTACAAGGTAAGCAGCCATAACCCAGGCTCAAACCTGTTTTTAAAGTACGCAACAAAAACTCATCAAAAGAAAAGTATCATCAATGGAAACAATGTATATATATATATATATATATATATATATATATATATATATATATATATATATATATATCTATGAAAACCATTCCTACCTAGTAGTAAGGGCCTTCAATTTTAATAAACATTTAATGGATAGGGCCTCATTTAAACCCGGGAAAATGTGCGCTGCTGTTCTAACCTTCCATTCCAGTTCTGTTTCTTCCAGTTTAAGTTCCCAAGGTCCTTCTCTCTGTTTAAACTCCATTTGTTGCAGCACCACAAACATAAAACGGTGGGCAGGAAAAGCTGAGGTGTGTCTAGCTAAATCATTAGTGTTAATTTTATTATTCATGCTATACTGATGTTCATAAATCCTTGATTTTATTTCCCTCTCAGTTTTTCCGATGTAGAACGCCTCACATTGGTCACAGGTGGCTACATAAACTACCCCCCCGAGAGTCACAATTGTGTCTACCTAAATATGGTATTCTCTGTCTCTAATTTTAACTTTGTTTGTCATTTTTATGTGCTTACATTGATGGCATCTCCCACAATTAGTCATACCCAACTTCTAAAAGTCAGTTGTGGGATTGAACTTAAAGAGTTTCTAAGTTGGGTATCATCTGAAATGAAAGCCCAATTTTTATTAATAATCTCCCTAGTAAGGCGAGAATCTAGTGAAAAGGTAGTAGGCAGTGTTTAGCCAGAGCATTGTTAAAATCTTTTTTATTTATAGCATAACAATGTTCATATATTCTCTGCCTAAACCGTCGCTCTGTTTTCCCAATGTAGAACACATTACAGGAATTACATAATGCAGCATAAGTAACCCCTTTTGTTTCACAATTGTATTTTCCAATTATTTTATATGTTTTGTGATTCAAAACTACCTGGTTACTGACCAGGATATGTTTGCATTGGGGACATGAACCACATTTGGACATTCCATGAGTTCTACCAGAATATGTCCTATTATTATTATTATTTTCTAAAAGGGCCTTAAGATTATGTCCACGTCTGTATGTTATTTTGGGACTAAAGCCCAAAACTCTGGGTAGTGTTTCATCATTTTTAATGATGTCCCAATTTTTATTTAAAGCCTCTCTAATGGGCCAATAATCCAAAGAAAATGTGTACAAGAAACTGGTTTGGTAACTTACACAACCAGCACTTTTATTTATAAGATCATCCCCTGGACTAACTGGTGTGTTTAAGTCAGTGCAAGATAAAGAAAAAACCTGACCTTTTAATAAAGGAATAAACTGACCAACGTTACGCTTAAAAAACACTTCTTTTTTTATGTTGTTAACTAGTTTACTAGGATAACCTCTTTTAATAAACATATTACAAAGATAGTGACATTCAGACTCAAAATCTGGGTCATCTGAAATCATCCGGGCAGCCCTAACCATCTGCCCTTTTACCACTGCTTTTTTTTTGGTGATAAGGGTGGTTGCTAGTGAAGTGTAAGAAGCTATTCGAGTAAGTCGGTTTCCTATATATAGAACTTTTATATCTACCATTACTCTTATCATTAACCAACAAAATGTCCAAATAATTGATTGAAGTTTCCCCTATATTATAAGTAAACTCCAAAAAACTTGTGGACTTATTAATGTTAATAATATTTGTTAACCAGGGTACTGCAGTAGGTCCAGATGTGAGGTGTCAGTGTAATAAAGTTGTGAAACCCCCATATAAACACAATTGCCCCATACAGTATAGTCACACATGAATTAATGTAATGAAAGCATACTGGGGGATGTCAGGGACAGTAAACAAATTTCTAATATGTAATGAATGATGAATGAATCCCATACAGCAGATAATATATAAAATAAAAAATAAGCAATGCTAAGCATTGCACAGCTCTGCTTGCCAGGTATAACCATTGTGTAAATATGACGGCTAAGCAATGAGTAGCCCAGCTAAGTGGATTTGCCTATTGGTAAGCAATGCTGAACTTGCCCCTTTAAGCACTGCCAACCTTAGCTAAGCAGGTTTGCCCGTAGCTTACCTCAGCATATCCAAAACCATCCAATCATGGCAAAGGGCAGATAATCATCTGTATTTAAACTCTGCAGGTGGGAACATAGCTCATAGCTGGTTTCAGCTTCCCACTGTAGGCAGTATGGCAGGAGTTGGTGAGGGCATGTGCTTTCAGGCACAGCGCTGGGGCATACAGGATTCCAAGGTCATGGTAGGACTTTTGGTAAAAAATCATGATGAGAGACTCCTGCAGGGCTAGTACCAGGGCTCCCAATATAAAGCGGAAGCCTGGGACCATCTCGCCCGTGATTTCACCAGTGCCACTGGTATCCCTCGGACTGGTGAGCAGGTCCAGCACCACTATGCCGTCTTGAAGCGGAGAAAGAGGGAGGTCTTGGACCAGTGGGTCCAAGAAGCAAGGCAAAGGGGTGATGTCCCAGCACTGTGTAAATATTCGTATCAAGAACTGTTTACTAAAGTCCAGCCTGTGTATGTGATGGATATATATGCGTAAATATTTCTCTATTCCCTTTACAGCTGCAGTTGAGCGGGCTGTGAATAAAGAAGCCCATGATAGCAGGTTGCAAAGGCTGCGTCGCAAGGCTGGTGAGTAACAATCCTGCTTGTAGTAGTCATACCAAATAAATATAAAGTAGTAGAAAGTCACCTGGCAGTATAAAAATGGTGTATGGGTTGTACTGAATAAACCAGACAATATGACAGTAATAGTCCCATATAGGTCATATTTCAATAAAACTATAACTGCCTGGCAATAAAGCTCTAAATCCTGGACTGTTTGTGTTTGCTCTGGTATTGTATGGCATTTAGTGTTGCAGTCTCTGAATAGTAATGTTGTGTTAACCACTGTTACCCACACTGTGCTACATAAAAAAATATGTCTAGGAATGTCTGTATAAGACTGTTGTTAAGTACAAGGTCTGTACAAACAAAAGAGACTTAAACATAAAACACTGAAGAAACAAACAGCAGTTTCTAAATAGCTCACTCTGATGAAACTCAAATTGTTGCATTTTTAGCACACACAGCCATGGTGCAAATCCTGGGAGTGGTAGTAGTAAGCTGTATGCATAATCATACCTCTCAACTGTACAGATTTTTGCACAATGTCCAAATAATTGGCTCATATTTTAGGCCTGTTCCTCTGTCTCCCTGGCAAATCATTGGGATGATCCCAGAATTGTAGTCACTAAATAATGACATACATTTGATTTCCAGACCTCAAATCCTTCAGAAAATGTATATTAAAACAAATTTTGTTACTCTAGCAACTCTCCAAGTTTATAAGAGCAATATTCAAAATATGTCCCTATTTGTTCCCCCATGTTGTCAAGCTTTGTCTAGAGTGTGTGCATTAAGAGATTGTGAGGTATGTGCATAATATTAACTAGGAATCTGGGAATATGTGTAGAAACAGTCAGGTAGTGTTAACAAACATTCACCCCACAGGTCTTTCAGATATGAAAATTGTAACTGTCTGGCAATAAAGTTTTAAATCCTGGGCTGGTAGTGTTTACTCTGGTATTGTATGGCCTGACATGAAGCATTCACCAATATCTGATATCAGAATAGTACTGTTGTATCAACCACTTTTCTCACACTGTTACATAAAATATGTCTAAGAATGTATGTATAAGACTGCTGTAATTACAAGGTCAGATTGTACAACCAAGAAAGACTTTCAAAGAAAATACTGAAGAAACAGACAGCTGTGTCTAAATAGCTCACTCTGAAGAAATAGAAATTGTAGTATTTTTAGCACACACAGCCATGGTTTGAATCCTGGGAGTGGTAATAAGCTTTATGAATAAATCATACCACACAACTGTACATACTTTCCCAGAATGTCCAGATATTTGGCTCATATTTTTGCATGTTCCTCTTTTTTCCTGGGAAATCAGTGGGGTGATCTCAGGATTGTAGTCACCAAATGACATACATTTGAGTGTCATACTTCAAATCCTTCAGAAAATGTATATTAAAACAAATCCTGTTGCTCTAGCAACTGTCTAAAAGTTTATAAGAACAATATTCAAAATATGTCCTAATTTGTACCTCCATATTGTCAAGCTTTGTCCAGATGTTGTGCATTAAGAGATTGAGAGGTATGTGCATAATTACAACTAGGAATCTGGGAATATGTGTAGAAACAGTCAGGTAGTGTTAACAAACATTCCCTCCACAGGTCTACCAGGTAAGACAAGTAGAATTTAGCTATAAGACAGTTGAAGTATACACTGTGTACAAACATACCACTGCTCAAACCAAGGCCATAGGGTATTGTAATAATACCTGTTGAGCAATGATCATTAAAGTCATGAGTACTGCAAGGATATATAAGTTGTTAATTGACATCTTGCCCTCCCCTCCACCATATCTGCAACAATAATCTAAACACACAAATCAATATGTTTACACCAAACCTACTGTTGGGACATATGCCCTAGTGTTCAGTAAATATTTAAATGTGTGTCTATTAATGTTCAATGTTGAAATACTCTATCATTGGTGGCCTGTTGCTATCAATGTAACCTGCTTGCCATTGTAATGGCCACTGTGGTTCCATATATGCATGTGTTCTGTTTGCTATGCAATCCACATCTGGTGTTTTGGGTTAATGGGAATATCTATGTATGCTGTTATAACTAATCCTGGATTGTGCTATTACTAACCCACATATGTTCTAAGACTGCAACACCATAGCACATTTGGCAAGGCCGCTCCCACTTCATCTGGCCATGGCACTGGGGCCCAGCATGTCTGGGACCTTCCCTGGGACCTCCTCGTCTACTGGTCATGCACCACCTTTGGGTGGAACCACCTCAGGGGATGGGTGCAGACAGGATCCTGTCACCCAAAATCAGGTCCGGGGTCTGGTGCATAGGGAGCTCTGCAGAGAATTGGGAGATCTGCTACACCAGCTTGAGGGCTGCATGGTGCAATTAGAAGGTCAGCCTGCCCCTCCTGCTCAGTCCCCAGCACAGCCACCTTTGGAGTGCATTCAGACATTGGATCCACACTATGAACCTCTCACTGCAAAACATCTGACCAAAGGCACTGTAAATGGGGGTGAAGGGGCCCAAAATAGAGATGTCTTGTAATTATTGCCTCTATCCCTTATCCACAGCTGAACTGTTCTGCCTTGAAAAAAAAATAACCAGCACTTGCAAGTCTTGAACCCAGAAACTTGCACAACGTAACCACAACAAGTTACCAGTAAGCCATCTCAGCTGAAATATGTTGTGATGATTTCTCTAACATATCATGCAGAACAGTCACTCTACCATAGGGAATGTACAATGTGGAATCAGTAAACATTCTAATGATACATATACACACACATATATGCATATATATATATATATATATATATATATATATATATATATATATGTATATATATATATATATATATATATATATATATATATATATATATATATATATATATATATATATATAACAGCCATTATTCCTACAGTTGCCACCTTTTCAAATGGCCAGGGTCTGATTCTTTCCTACAAATGAGAATTATTGCATGAAACTTATACCCAGACACAATGCAAAGGATATAACACCACACACAGTTTGCATACATAGAAATGTTTATTTGTGTACTATTTCAGTTGTTTATGCCATTTTGTATAGCATTTAGGTGTTTGAAATACATAATAACTGATTAATGCAACTCTCAAAGAAAACATATGATACAGTAATCTGCAAAACATAACATACTTTGATGTCTAGGCTAAAGCCTTCAAATAGTACAACAGTAGAAAACACACTTGCCTTGAAGATAAGAATCGATCAACACTTAATTACAGCTGTAGTTCAGCAGCCTCCAATTACAGTCTGTACTCAACCCCTAGGGGGAAAAGTATCAATTGACACAATGTAAATGTATCTGTTACATAGCAATGCTTAACTGAAAATGTCGCTATCACACTGACAAACAAAACTGTGTGTAAGACAGTAAGCTCTAGCCCACCAGTGTTTTCATGGTAAAACGTATGAAAATGTACAGCCATATACCTTAATGTTTCTTATTACTGATATCCCTCACATGTTGTAACACCCTAGGTTAAATAATCATTTCATATCCCTCCCCCATAAAATGTCTTACAAGGGCATATAACAGTGTTCTCCATACACTGACGTCCAGACTGTACAGGGTCATACATGTTTTGTCCAGCTGTAGGCCTGATATATATGGACCCCACCCCACAATTTGTGTGGGAGTTCACAACATCACTGGAATGATAGCAGAAATGTATGCACTAAATACACCATTATCTATCAGCCTCTTACTGCATGACATCTGGACAAAGCCTGGTATACAGGTGGAGGACAGAGGGTGAAACACAGGGCCATATTTGAAATATTGCTGTTAAACACTGTGACATTTGCTGGTGTTACAGGATTGGTTGTAACATACCCTTACTCAGGAATATGAAGTCAGAAACACAAATGGATGTTGCCGTGTACTGACAGCAATCAATGGAGAGAATGCCACTGATATGTCAGGGACAACATCTGTGAGGGGAACAGTCAAAACATAACAGCTAATCCTCTGGCCATCATGTGGATAGGACCACAGTTGAGAGCTATGCAGACAGGTTGCATTCCATGCAAAACTAGCATGTACACACAAACCCTGTAAAACTATCAATATTCAATGCATATAACTGCAATACTCACACACTGTCCCTAGTTCTGGAACCTTATACAAACATGTATTTGGCCTGTATCCACAAGTCCTGTTGTAAGAGGTATTGCTACCTGCTGTCTGTAACACCACTGCCCATACACAGGAAGGATGTCTTCCATACAGGAAAGGTAAAGGGACAAAGCCCACATGATGTAGTAATTTATAGTAGTGGGTTGCTATGACATTGGCTATTGGAAGAACTACACAGCTGCCTGCATGCAATTAGCAAGTGGGGAACACCAATCGGTGCAGAGGCTATCACTTGATCATGAGCATAACCTACAAAAGCCATGCTGCAACCTATTCAAACCAGCTCGATCCCTGTAGTGGAGAGAGAGAGCAAGAGAGAGTGAGAGAGAGAGAGAGCGATAGAGCGAGAGAGAGAGAGAGAGAGAGCAAGACAGAGAGAGAAGACAAACAAAAATAATACTAAAAAAAACAAAAATAATACTAAAAAACTAACCAAACAAACAAGGAAGACATCCATCAAGTGGAACACAGAAAAGAGCATACTAATAAAACAGATATGTGAAACAAGTCAGCATGTAATTGAATGTAATATTTGGTCTGTAATAATGGGATAGATGATTTTGAAAGGTTGATATGTGCCATCAAGACTTGCTGTAATGATGTCCTGCTGAACAACTGCTATGTACATAGCATCTGGCCTTGTGTGAGGTGGGTCATACCTGTCAACTGTGCAGATCTGCACAGAATGTCAATATTTAAGCCAGAGTGTTTGTTCTGTTCCTCCAAACATCTATATTAGTCTGGGAAATAGCTGAAGGTGATGTAATGAAGTCATGACAGACAAATGAGTTTCAGACCCCACCACCTTCAGAGCAGTTATGGTAATGTGAAATGTATCATGCACAAACTTTATAGGTTTGTAATAGGCATATTTATGATATTTCCCTATATATCCCCCCAATGTTAGGCTTTGTCCACATGTGATGCTCTGCTTTGTTGCAAGGCAGAATAGTTCAGCTGTGAAGGAAGGGATAATGGCAATAATTACAAGAGATCCCTATTTTGGGCCCCTTCACCCCCATTTACAGTGCCTTTGGTCAGATGTTTTGCAGTGAGAGGTTCAGAGTGTGGATCCACTGTCCGAATGCACTCCGTGTATATATATATATATATATATATATATATATATATATATATATATATATATATATATATATATATATATATATATATATATATATATATATATATATATATATATATATATATATATATATATATATATATATATATATATATATATATATATATATATATATACATTTTCCCTACTGTTGAATGATTGTGCTGAACGATATGTTTGAGAAAACAGCACACATATCTGCAGCTCCGACGGCTTAATGGTAAATTGGTGTAGCTATGGTGTGCAGGGTCCTGAGTTCAAGACTGGCAAGGGCTAATTATTTTGTTGCTGGGCAGAACAAGGGCTGCTGGATACAGAGTGATTAAGGCACTTTTAAGCAGTTGTAAGCGGGTTTGCATGGTGGTAAGCAATGCTAACTTCCAGTTAAATATGCTTACAGACAGTTAGCTGAAAAATTGCTTATTCTGTGTAGACATTGCTTAGCACAGCGCAAACAGGCTTAATCCCACTTACTACTGCCTAAAAGAGCTTACTCCCACTTAACGCTGTGCTACTTTCTTTAAAAGAAAAGAAAAAAGGGGTGATAAGAAAGTGGTGAAAATGGGGGCACAAAGAGGGAAAGTAGCTAGGGATGTGCAGGATGAGTATAGGGAAGATCCATAGCTGTCCATTTCTTCTACAGAAACGGCTGTGCATATATACTGAATTTGGAGGTATATTTGGACACTCAAACCCCTGAGAGAGGGGTGAGGACAACAATAATGTGTTGTGAAGCCAGTTAGACCAGATTACATGTGTCCAGTGGACACGTGTGAAATGGACAGTTATGTATGGGACGAAATGTTTCTTTGGGAACAGATTGCCCTTTTCTTTTTTAAGGTGAGAGTGGGTTGTTGGGAAAGGATAGTAGGTATATTTGGGGAGGAAGGTTGGGTCGGAAGACAGACAAAACAGCATACATGGGTGGTATATGACACATGTGAGGGGTAAACACCTTGGACGGGGAGGAGAGTTTGGAAATCGGAAGCCCATGAGCCCCTAAATGGAAACAGTGGGACTGAGGTGCTCACCTATGGGCAGTCACCACTGCACCTTCACGGCCGTGATAGTGGTTGTGCTGGGCGCTGAGCAGGAGGGGAAGGCTGACCCTCTAATTGTGCAATGCAGCCCTCAAGGTGGCATAGCAGATCTCCAAACTCCCTTCAGATCTCGCTACACACCAATCCCCAGACCTGAATTTGGGTGACAGGATCCTGTCCGCACCTGCTCCCAGGGGTAGGATGAGCCCCATCCCCTAAGGTGGTTCCACCTGAAGGTGGTGCAGGACCAGTGGATGGGGAGGTCTCAGGGTGGTTCCCAGACATGCTGGGGCTCGGTGCCGTGGCCAGACGAGGTGGGAGAGGTGGGTCTGCTGGGACCGGCCTTCCCAAACGTGCAATGTTGTTGCAGTTTTAGAACATATGTGGGTTAGTAATAGTCAATGCAATCCAGGATTAGTTATAACAGCATGCATAGATATTCCCATTACCCCAAAACACCAGATTCAGAACAGTTGCATAGCAAATAGAACACATACAGATATGGAACCACAGTGGCCATTACAACGGTAGGCAGGTTACATTGATAGCAACAGGCCACCAATGATAGTGTTTCAACATGGAACATTAATAGAAACATATTTCAATATTTGTTGAACAATAGGACATATGTCCCAACAGTAGGTTTGGTGTAAACATACCCATTGATTTCTGTGTTTAGATTATTGTTGCAGATATGGTGGGGGGGGTAGAGATGTCAATTAACAACTTATATATTCTTGCAGTATGATGTCCTCTGACCTTTTTTCCTGTTTACGTCTTCCAGGTACAATGTCATGGGAACGCCTGCCTGCTTTCACAGCACAAGAAAATTATATAATAATCCACTTTGTGGTACTCCATCATGCCATCCTATTTGGGCACAGGGCTCATGATCTGCAGGAGAGGACCACCCTGTGGAACGAGCTCATCCACAGGTTGATTGATGGTCTGCATAACCGCAGTTATAAGCAGATGCGGCATCGGACCACTGACCTGATCTGCCACGCCCGTCAGCATGCTGCTGCCATTAGGAGGGACCAGCTAGCCACAGGTGGGGTTCATGCTATCCAGCCCCCACTGACACATGCTGAGGAGCTCCTCACCAGCCTTGGGACACCCACTCACCAGCCAAGCCAGCAACTTGCAGATAGCATTGAGGAGGTGGGTGCCAACCACTGAATGGATGATGAGCATCCAGGTAAGGCCACAGGGCACATTAGTAGACCACTGTTGCTTTTCCATCTTCATCTGTAAGGTATCTACATGCATATGTCAGACAAGATAGTCTGTTGCTGTAGTGTAGAAATGAACAGATGAGCATAATCTCTAGTATTGTGGGTTTGTACTGTTGGTGTACTGAAATTCTGCTCCCACCCTGTACCAGTGCCACAGGTGTGGCTACTGACATTATGTCTCTCACACAACTATGTAGGTCCCTCTGGTATACAAATGGGGCAGCAGCCTGTAGCTGTTAAGTATGGAGTTGTTTTGTTCAGGTTTGCCAATACCGCCGGCTATGTTATGGCCATGGTATTTGCCATGCACATATTTAACACACCTACCCATAATGCATGCTGTACATGTTCACTTATTGTTGCTGTTAACTGCACTGCATCACAGTGGTCACCATGGTGGCATATCTGAAGGGTATATAAGATTCCTGCAGTATACCTAAGAACCTGTCAGTGCAAGATGTGTGGACAGAGATGACCATAATGGTGGGACAAATGGCCTACAGTAGTGACATGTCTGAAACATTACCCTTATACAGTGGCTACAACACTGTATACACCACTATTACAACGGCAACTGTTCCTGTTCTAAACAATCAAAAATCAGAATACCACATTCCACACCTTTTACAACCTGTAATGTGATCCTAATATGAGCAATGAATGTGTAATATGGAATCCTATGTTAGGACAACAAATATGGGGAATACATACCTTAACAAGCACTGGAAGCATACGTGTGCACACATTCCAAATAACATATTGTGGAAGCAGCTTGTGAGGTACTGACAACATTCACACCTTCCATCAAGTACAGGGCCTCAATGTCACACCAAGTGATGGTCTGCTGTCCAAGAAGTATGTCCATAACATTTGCCCACTCACCTGCAATAGAGTTAGCCGTGGCTTGCACACATCTTACAAACTATGGAATGGATCCCATATCCGAAAGGTAGCACTCAGGAGTGGGAGAAATAGCCTTATCTCACCATTGCATATACCATGGCAAACAGAGAAGACAGTCATGTATGTGTGTATGAAGTATGGGACAACATTAATGTAGAAAATAAACAGATACCCATCCAAGACGGATGACAACACATGTTGCAAACTGGTCATGGAGGCTTCCCAGAAACATGCAGCAACACTGAGGGACTTGCAGGAATGTCTAGCAAGTACTGTCTGTGCAGTACCTGTGTCAACAATCACCTGGAATCTGCATACATGTGGCCTATGGGTTAGGGTAATCAGATGGAAGAGTTGTTCCACAGGAAACATCATCCAGGGCTCTCTACAGTTAGCATATGTACACCTTTAGGTTTGCTGTTCATTTGCAAGAACTAGGTCGGTAGACATGGCGTTCTGAATTTGGAACACTGCAAAATAACACTCATGTGAGGCCCATAGTTGTCAAGCATCTGCAATAAGGCTGAGGATGGGGAGGGGCATCATCCTGAAACACAACAGTGAACTGAAGCACGCATCCAAAGCTCCCTAGAAATGGCTGTATCTGAACATAGTCAAGGTCATGAATTGTACCAGACATAACTCTGACTCCACAGCAATAGTGAAGGCACTGTTTGACCACCAAGGGCTGTGCACATCAGATGGCCTTGCAATCTGGCAGAGTTTGGGGACATTTGTAGGGTGCAGTGACCAAATAATGGCAAGTGAGGATGGGCAATGCTAGTATACCCCTTCCTGGAATAGTGACTGTTGTAGTTCACTTAGCAGGTGCTGCAATAAACCATTGTGTTCAGAGTGTGCACACTTATGCAACCCACATATTGTATGCATCTCATTCAGTACCTGCATGACTAGCACATTTGTTTGATACTGCATTTGATTGCACAGGTCATATGTCACATATCAGGTGTGTAATGGTAACATATGCAGTACTGTGGCCCCATTGCATATCATGGAAGAGGCTGGCATGTCAATAAGGATGTGTACACTTCAGTTTACCTTTACATCATCAATCCCAATATGGGCGAAATGGCTTCTGTGAATACCGAAGTGTGAACGTCTCCAATGTTGAATTCCTCATAAGCGAACGGCAAAACCTAGCCCCTTTTTGACCCATGGTAGCACTGGCTTGGAGGTGTGGTGTGGCCGGAAATGTCAAAATTTGACATTATTTCGACATTTAAAAATGTTTGTGGTTTCTGTTCGCTTAAATGGTTTGATTAAGTTGCCAGTCGATCATGTGTGATCAACGATATAAAGGTAAACCGTACACTCCTCATATCCACATCAAGCTTTGAAGGTTGTCAGTGTAATTGGATTTTATTGCTCATACATGCACTGCTGATGATGAGATCTGCAAATTAGAGGTCAGGCATTAACTATTGACATGCGTCCTCATATCATCCCAGGTATGTGTCAGACAAACACATAGGGGCTTTGAGCAACAGAGCAAACATAACTGCCACACGTATACACACTCAGCAATGGTGTGTACACTCATGAGGTATGGTGCACAGTATATGCCAGAGTGCTGTACAGGTGCACAGCAATACTGTGTACTTGGGCAGTGTATTCCAGGGGAACGGGCATCACCTACTAACATAACTCATGCATCACAGAGATGTATAATGTTGGTAACAAGGATTGAGTAAAGCTGCAGTGCATGCTGTTGAGTGCCATATGTCATGCATGTTGACTGTTGGGTAATGAGAGGTCTGTGTAATATTTTTGTGCCACCTCACCTGTAAGAGTGTGTGTGTGTGTGTGTGTGTGTGTGTGTGTGTGTGTGTGTGTGTGTGTGTGTGAGTGAGTGTGTGTAGAGGTAAGCAATAATGTACAGGTCTTAAATCACATTTTTGTTTTCCCCTCACATGTGGCGAGATGGGTCAGGGTCCCTCCTGCAGAAAAACTGATGTTAGTGTCCATACAGACTCTGACAATGATGATAGGTATGGTGAGGCACAGGCAGGGTTGTCAGGGGCTGAAGCTGTGCCATCGGTTGACATCCTATTTTTATCCACCCCAACCCCGCACACAGTCACAATGCCCATACATACCCCATCACCAGTGGCCATAGATGAGGGACAGTTGGTGGGTGGTGGCATGGGACAGGACAGTGTGGGGACTATGGCAAGTGTGTCTGTTCACAGCAGCTGTAGCCAGATGACTGGCGAGGTACCACACAGGCAGATGTACAGGGGTGCTCATAGGAGGGCTGCTGACCATCATGCCCCTGGTAGAAGTGCCACAGCAGGTGTCACCAGATGCATGTTTCAGGCAGTCATGGAGGCACACAGGCATGTTTGGAACATTATACCAGAAAGAGTCTGAGGCTCCAGACGGCTACTCATTCTGCTGTACTTGACAACATCTGTGAGCTTGCAGGTACCCACCTTTATTTTGCAGAGGTCCTGGATAGATGGTTGGGTGAGATGGCGGGAATCCTCAACCATGTGGTGTCTGTGTTGGAGCATGTGGGGGGAGCAGGGCATCATCCACGTGGACGTATGTCAGCAACACCAACAGGTGGAGGTCTGCATGGACGTGCAACTACTCACAGCTTCTCCTGTAATGGCAGTACTAGCACCAGCACTGCAGGGGGGTGTTGACCACACCACAATGCAGCAGGCCATGTGCACGTGGTCCTGGCCAGTCCCAACAGGGAAGCAGATCCAGCAGACAATTGTCATCATCAGGGGAGAGTTCCATATCTGGGCTTCAACCTGGTAGTGCCCATGGACCCCCTGGTAGGCACAGTTCCCGTGTCCATGGCCGGAGATGGTGAACTGTACACCCTTCCATGTATGGTCTGCAGCTGTCCAACATACTCCCATATAGGGCAGCCACATGGCAGAACTGTGTGCATACATACACACACACATCACCAACACAGCTAGGGCACCTCCGTACCTACATACACTACATCTGCACAGCCCAATTGTTAAAGAACCCCCTAACACACACACATGATGTCAACCAAACAGCTCAGCCTAGGCGTCTGACAAACCCATGACACAGCCTGTACATATGATGATACCTGTGCCACATCTCTGTCATCCATACCATTGATGCAGGGACATGCTAATATGGTTCTGATGCACAGGGTGAATGTAATAAGGTTTAGCAATGTAATGCTGTTTAACGTGTTTTCAGCTGGAATGTTTAATGCTTACATGTCAGGGTGTGTAGCTGTCCAGCCATGATGCATTATAGCTGTTATTAACACTGACTGATTGTGGTCTCCATAATGTATTCTGTTTGTGTTGTAGGTGTCTATGTGTCAGCAGGATGTTGATCTGCTGTCCTTTCCTACAAGGGGTATGGCACTGTGGTGACACATTGACTATGTCATATCCTGGGTACAGCTGAACACAAGTAACAGGTCTGTATAACAGTTACTGCATGTGTCACATGGCTGATAGGTCTGATGGGTGTATATAGGTGAGTGCATGATGGCTGATGTCAGCAGCTCTTCTACAGTGAACAATGGTAAGTGTACTGGGTGGCACACACCACATGTTTGTGAATAGCATGCACACACACACACACACACACACACACACACACACACACACACACACACACACACACACATACACAGACACACAGAGGCTTTGGTGTTGATGCAATACACAGAGAATACTGTACACATGGATGTACTTAAATTTGCAGTGAACTCATTTTGGCCTATGTAATTACACCAAGACCAAATAGCCAAAGCATCACATCAGTAAATAATCAGTCTGCCAGTTTAATGTCATTGATGATGGTACTGGCAGGGTATATGTCCTCTTCCCCAATGTAGTGCAATCCTGGAGTTGATAAACATCAGTGTGCTGGTGTGGATGGCACAGCCCCCCACTTTGGAGGGTGCGGGGTGCCATACAACCACACATAGTGTGATTAAGAAATACTTAACCTGTTAACATAAACTATACACTATAACAGCACACTAAGCAGAGGGATACACACAATAACCCCAATGTGGGTGGCTGTGCCCACAACAACCACACCCAACTATATATACCAACTCCAGTATTGTTGCACAGCATTTACACATCCACTACTAGTTTTGATGGAATGAGTTTCCACAAGATGTTTCCTTTGAAATGTTACCTTTTGCCAGCTCGTTCTCAGAAAAATGATCTCCTGGGGCATATAATTTCTGCAAACTGAAGTAGATCCCTTCACATACACACACACTTACTTTGCAACACTGAGAGTAGAACCCCTACCTAGGTACTTATTGCTGCTAATGTGTTTGACCTTAATTGCACACACTATAGAGCTTTTAGGATGAGGTGTGTCCCGAGTTTCCTGTTAAGTCAAGAACATCACCAGGCCTTGTACAGTATGGTAATGGGGGATGTACTGGGTGTTCATGAACAATACATAGTATGACGTACTGTCATATACACATTGATAAACACATACAGTCATAGACACATTTGACAGTCCTGGGTTTAGCAGTGCTAACTACCTTGCCAGTGAGTCCATACTGTTAAGGAGTTTTTGCACACAGCACATGCATCATTGGGCTGGATAGTGTAATCAGTTACCTGTATGGTTGATGGTGACAGTGGTTCTCATACAGTGAACCTTGGGATATGTACTGGGAGTACCATGGTGTAAAGACAGTATACCTAGCACCCACACTCCACATTGGATATTGTACTCACTGAAACACATGACAATGCTCTCACATACCGACAATCACACATTGACCAGGACTACAATACAAACCCTTGTCTATCTAATTAGTGCTACTACAGGGATATGCATTTATTGCACATGCCACAGGGATAGTAGGGTGAGGGTTTGTCATGGCTCTCCTAATGTCAGCAACATCACCATCCCTTATAATGTATGGCAAGGTTTATTGCATTTGGAGAATGTGGCCTCAAAATGCTGTCTCATACAAATATGCACAGTCACACACAATTGCACACACACATACCCACATTTGCCAGAAGTCAGAGGCTAACCCACACCTATCTACCCATTTGTAGAACAGTGTTATGCTGGTACTGCAAGCTCCAGGTAGCCCATAGGGTGAAGAGTGTAACAAGATACATGTAATGTGAATTACAGCAGCAGCCGTTTCTAAGTATAGCAATGGGGGGGTGTAGTGGGTGAGAAGGCCCTCAGAGGATTTTCAAGCACAAGTTTACAAACACACAGATACTGTTATACTCAATAATGCACATACACATTTCTCAGTACTGAGGTCCATAGGTGTAGGTGTTTCTAGGTGTGCACCAGCCTAATGTCCATGGAGAGATGACAAGAGTAGGGCATGTGAGTGCACTGTTACCGTGCCACCTGACATTTGTCAGCAGGTGATCTATCAACCGATGCCACATGAGTGATCCCCAGGGTGATAGTTAAAGTCAACATCCACTCCTCTGGTTTTCTCTTGAAGAGGGTTAGTGAGGTGCTCCAACTGACATGTATGCAGCATATATTGCATAACATGGCCAGTGTCAGGGATAAGGACCTGTAACCAAACATGTTCTGTCGACTGTGGTAGTCTGTTTGAGGTATCCATGGCATGTGGTGCATGCAGAGTGGGGTTTCCTAGCTGTGGCATTCATAAGGCAGCTGGGCAAACATGTAAGTATCAGTCAATCAGAGATTGCCTGTAAGCAGCCAAGATGAATATCTGACATCTGCACATCTGTACAGAGGACAGACAGAAAATAGCTAGCCAACAGGTTATGCATTAGGATGAATATTTTGACAGATAGATGTCTAAAACTGATAGGTATGCCATTACTATATGACATCAGTCCTCAATGACATGTCCAAAAACATAGTAGTCTACAGTTAATATCAACATATCAGATCAATATCTAATAGGAGATGCATAAAAACATACAGGTCAAACACCAATAACACGATAGTCAGTACAAAGAGTCCAGCTTTGCATGCAGGGGTCTATGGTTCCAGTACTAGAATCTGCAATCTACTCTTACTTGGAAAAGCACTGTTAAAAGTGGTACTGTAATGATACAATACATGCATGTGTGACTGCATATTACCAGGGATACTACTCAAGTATGAAACACATACAAAGAGAAATGATTGTGGCACTAACCATGTATACTCAGGTGTTGCATACAGTATACTTACACCCCTTGCTACTGCAATGATAGCACATAGAAGCATGTTATGTACATGGAATTAAATACACTAATTAAAGATGTCATTACCCTCTATTTTATCAGATGTGAATGTGATCAATGGTCACCAGGGCTGAGCTATGCTTAGCAGGTGTAAGCATTATTTAAATGTAAATGCTAAGCAGATTTGCGCACTGGTAAGCGAAGCCTACACGGTGTAGGTGCCTACTCGTTTAACCGTACATTAGCAGCACTTACCGTCATGCAAACCCACTTAAAGATGCTTAAAACTGCCTTAACCACTCTGTATCCAACAGTCCTTGTTCTGCTTAGCAACAAAATAAACAGCCCTTGCAGGTCTTGAACTCAGGACCCTGTACACTATAGTCACAGCAGTTAACCACTAAGCCGTGAAAATGTCTGTTGTTTTTCAAATATATCATTCAGTACACATACTGAATAGTAG
Source organism: Protopterus annectens (assembly GCF_019279795.1). Lineage (NCBI taxonomy): Eukaryota > Metazoa > Chordata > Ceratodontiformes > Protopteridae > Protopterus > Protopterus annectens. Next base: position 822,871,473 of record NC_056731.1, on the reverse strand, counting down.
TGAACAACTGCTCTGACTACTACAATTGTTTAGTACTTGTAAGTGAAAAAGGTGTTGAATCAGTCATGTTCTTATATGTAAATATACACCTAGATTAATATGGTGGGATACATTTGAGAAGGTATACACAACACTCATGTTTACACATTAAAGGATATATATGTTTATACATATGATATATATATATATATATATATATATATATATATATATATATATATATATATATATGTATGCATTTCTATATTTTTCTCTCTCTATATATATATATCTCTATATATATAATATATGAATATATGTATCTATATATATATATATATATATATATATATATATATATATATATATATATATATGTATATATAACATAGGCCCATGACGTAGTGGAGTCATACCTCAGCACCGTAACTCTCAATCTGTTAGTGCAAGGGAACGTAATGTATGTATTGCAGTTATAAATGTAGAATGTTGCTACAATGACAGGGGTTGTGTCAACATACATGTTGTGAAGGAAGACTCTCCTGAAACTGATATGCATGCCATCAGTTACTGACAGACATCATAAAATCATCATAGTGAAGTACCACACAAATCACAGTAATCCTCTGGAATACAGAAGCAATATGAAAAATAAACATGGACATTCTGAAGCAATCTGGTCAGTCAGGTGGTATACACAGAATGCCTTAGTGCAACAAATGTGGAACAAGCCTGACAAAGGGGATGTTTAGAGCCATGAAAATGGGGATATATCACAAATACTGGACTAGATAAGCTCACACAGTTGATGCATTCACACTCTCGTGTCTGTCCTAATACATATTAACTGGAGGTGCAGAGATCCCAAACCACATACTTCACACTAGTTAGTGACATACATCTTCACACCAGGCCACTGCTTTGTCAGAAATACACAACATGTATGGTGGCCAGGTAACAGTACATCTGACAAATATCTGGACATAACATCACACCAGGGTAAATACACTGCACTGCTAGACATGTCACCAAGCGCTGTCTACACTACAGGCAGACTGCCACAACACTAACCCAATTTACCTATGGGGGAATACTCATGTAATTGCAAATATAGCAGACACTACAGGCATGTAACAGCATGGGGTAAAAGACACCAGTGTGAAAGTGCATACCCACAACTGATCTCAACACAGTCACAGTCACATAATGGTAAGCCTAAGTAATGGTACAGTCAAAGGCCTGTGTGAACAAAAGTCATCATCATCTTTGCCACTCACACACTAACCCTACATATGCTAGCCCCATTCACAGTGTAGTCTGATGCCTGACTGTGGTATGGAACATGTCTCAGTCTGGCCCTACAAACATATAGACTGATATGGTATCAGAAGCTGGAGCAGCATGCACTGTCAGATAGAACAGGACCAAGAACACCGACATCTACCCCATTCTGTACCCAGGCCAAATAACATGAAAGCAATACACTACTACATAATACAGACACTCTGTCAACAATCACCATAAGTACACAGACCTCACTACTGTACAGATTATCACAAAATATCCAGGTTTTGTCCACACTTATTAGGCCTCCTTTACATTACATGTCTGGCAGTCAGATATATCACTGGCTTGATATCAGGAATTATGTCATTAAATAATGGTATAATGTACACATCCACCTCTTACTGGATGACATATGAGCAAAAGGTGACAGACTTGGGGGACAGAGGCACAAACACAGGGCCAATATTGACATATTGCAGTTACAAACTGAGAACATTGCTGGTGTAACAGGGTTTGTTGTGACATATCTCTTCTGAGAGATATGAAGTCAGTAACACACATGGATGTTACCATTTCCTGAGTACAATAATCAGAGTATGCTACTGCATTTATGAAGACAGAAAATGTGTGAGTAACAAACCAAATCTCAGGCTCCAAACTCTGGCCAGTCTGCAGATAGCCCTACAGGTGAGAGTTTTCTCATCCACATAACACTGTCATGCCAGACTTTAAATCATGCAGAACAGCCATATCCACACAAACCCTGTTAAACCAACATTACTTCAAATGTAGAACAGCAATACTTACATTCTCTCCCCATGTCTGGAACATCCCCCTCCAGTTTTTTGGCCTATCTCCACAATGTTTGTTGTAAGAGGTATTTCCAACTATCCTCTGTGATGGTGTTTGTCACATACCCACATGAAGTCCTGCTCACAATGAGGGAGAAGGGCCAACACCTACTTGCACTGCTTACTTATAGGGGTGTGTTTCTATGCAATTGGCTATAAGAATGATACCAGAGGTGTTCCACATGCAATTAGAAAGGGGAAGACTCCAATTCGTGCACACAACATCAGCTGATCATGAGCATTAACTACCAAAGTCAAGCTGCTGCCTATGCAAAACAGATGCATTTTTCCACATCTACCAGAGAGGGGGTGAGAGAGAAACAGAGGGAAAGAAAGACAGGAAGAGAGAAAAAGCCAAGCATGTTTGTGTACGATGTGTGAGTAGAGAGAGGTTTCTGGGTATTATTATGGTTGCCTATATATAAATGTATGTCTGTGTATTGTCTACAATAACCTCTATGGTGTTTGACAACTGTTGGCCTTGTTAATGTGACATTGGGACATATGGGTCCTCAACATGAAAATGTAGCAAACCCATCCTGCAATGGATCCTGTTATTTACACAATCACACCAACACCCAACCAGGATACTGATGACCCACACATACTTACCAGTACTGAGTTTCAAACCCCTACATAGCTATGTATTGGTACTATAGTGTTACTCAGTTATCGCAAGTGCCACGGCTGTCTTATGAAGGTGAGTGACATCAGCTGCAGTGCTCAAAGGAGGGGTGAGAGAAGTGCAGTAAGTGTGAATGACCACAAAAGCACGTATCAACAAAGACTCACACACTCTCACCCACAAACACACACATTTGCACAATTGCCAGGACCAGGATTAGAACTCCTACCTAACTAGCTTGCTACACTATGGTATTATGCAGTTATCGCAGGCACAATGCCGGTTATATGCTGGAGTGCTGTCCAAAGGCATCTTTGAAGGTGAGTGACATCAGCTGCAGTGCTCAAAGGAGGGGTGAGGGAAGTGCAGTAAGTGTGAATGACTACAAAAGAAGGTGTCAACAAAGACTCACATACATTTTCATAGTTTCCAGGACCAGGATTAGAACTCCTAGCTAACTAGCTTGCTACACTATGGCATTAGGCAGTTATCACAAGCACCAGGCCAGTTATATGTTGGAGAGCTGTCCAAAGGCATCTTTGAAGGTGAGTGACATCAACTGCAGTGCTCAAAGGAGGGATGAGTGAAGTACAGTAAGTTTGAATGACCACAAAAACAGGTGTCAACAAAGACTCACACACTCTCACAGTTGCCAGAACCAGGATTAGAACTTCTGCCTAACTAGTTTGCTACACTATGGTATTATACAGTTATCACAAGTGCCATGGAGCTTATAGGACTGAGACTTGGCCAAAGGGTTATTTCAAGGTGACTGACATCAGCAGGAATGGTAACATGGGCAATGGGAAGTGCAGTGTGTGTGAATGGGCCATCAATCATTCCTCTGGAAACACACACAACTTTACATTTGACAGGACTGAGTATACAAATGCTACATGAATACTGTTTTTTACTATTGTGTTACACAGTTATCACAAGCACCACAGACACTATAAGGCTGAGGGCTACCACAAGGTATGTCTACAGTGATTGACATCTGCACATCATGGGATATCAGCCAATTGGATGTGTAGTGGGTGGGACAGGCCTTATAATGGAATGTTATCTGTCACTGTCTGTTTTGCTCTTCCCCACATCTCTGTGTGTGTATGTTTGACATATTATAGTGTGTTGGCCTTGGATATGTGTGAGTATTTCTGTCCAATGTTTGTGTGAAGCATAAATAGTGTACAAATTGGTGTGTGTGCACAGACATCTGGAAATGACAGATATGTATAGTCCACTGTATGGTCAGACATGGGCTTAATTTCTCTAAGTGTAAGACCATGCCCAGTATGATCTTCTGTATTGCATGTGTGAATCCATTCCAGGTACGGTTTTACTCCCGTCCAGGGTTTGGTGTTCTTAACCTACAGATAGCAACCTGTTTCTGCAGAATATCTGTAGATAGGTTGACAATATGGAGTCACAATGGGTGACAGATAGGGGGATATTGTAACTATTGCTGTCTGTGCTGCTTGTGATTATTTTACACTGTGATGTATTATGTCATCGACTACTGACAGTTATAAATTATTTGCTCACAGTTATTTCTGGGAAATACAAGATGAATGAAGCTGAGTCCAGTATTGTGGTCCGCAGCCTACACATTCTTGCACATTCCTGCCATTCTGGAGGGGTAGCTACAGACACTTGCTGATGGCTCTGTGTAAATTGTCCAGCCCCTTGGTAGTATGGTGGCTGAGGATCCCCTTGTTGTACATATATCAACTTAACAGAATGGCCATATCCTGCTGTGGCCATACCTCTCAGCTGTACAGATTTTCCCAGGTTACCCAGAGGCAGGGCTCATATATCTGGTCAGTTCCCCTTCACATTGTGGTTTATGAGCAGGTTTGTAGCCACCCCTTACTGGGTTTGCAGGCAGAGGTAGTATGTACACACATCAGAGTTTCAGACTTCACACACTCCATGATGTCCATGCATCTACACCCTCCATCTGTTATTCTATCCTCGTGCTAACATTATTCAAGTGATATCTGGGAAGTATCCCTATAGTTGGCCCTTCATCCCAGCAGTATTTATGGATTGGCCCCCAGTTCATGCAGTAGGACATGGGGGGCATGCTACTGGGATTTGTCAATATGGTCTTGCATTTGTGTTCTATTAACTGTGTTAGTGTGTTATTTGGGACCCCATGAAATACCATACATTGGTACTACAGGTGAGGCACAGGTCTTTGACAGAAGACTGTAGGCCATCTGTTAGTAATGCAGGCCATCTGTAGCAGGCCAGTGCATTCTGTCACTTCTACATTCCCAAGCTGCAAGCCAGCGGATTCACCTGGGGTGACAGGGTAAGTGTTTGAGGTGTTAATGGCAATAGTTCCTGTACATATTGACCCATTGGTCTGGATGCATGCAGGGTGCTGCTTACAGCTAGGGACACACCTGCATAAGATACCTGTTCAGCATGCTGCATTCTGTGAGTATTCCCATACAGAAGTGAGGTCATACTGTACTCATTCCCAACAGCAAGGATATGACCTGTGATAAACCTGTGGCTGATGGTTGGGTGAGCTGAGTGCATGTGTGATATGGAAACTAATTGCAGCTAACTCACATATATACCTGGGACATTCCCCTTATGCTGCCTTGTGCAGGGACATAGGCAGTATCTCATTACATCATAACTGTGCCTTTTGTGGTCTGCCAGTGATTGTCCAGACTATATCAGTATTCCAGTATTCCATACTACACAGACAACTAATGTGCTGCTAACCTGTGTGTACAATTCCAAAGGTGTGTGCAGTTGGTAATTACATTTTATGCACTCTGTCTATGGTACTTCCACCTGTGTACTGTGTGTATGTATGGGTCCACATTCATGGCATGTCCATCTTTCAGACAGTGACAGATATTGACATCTGGACAGTGAGTATGGATGACTGCTGACATGGGTATTGCTGAGAAGCATTGTGGCTGGCACTGCAGTTGTCAGAACATGGCCCTGTCATCCACAGTACTGCCCATAGGCCACCAACACACAGCCCTCCATGCCTACAAGCTGACCATTTCTACACAATATTGAACACATGACAACCTAACAAATGGACCCCTGCATATTGTACACATGCAACAATCCATCCTGCAGATTGGGCCAGCTTGGGTAATCTGTGCTCCACTGTTATTATACCTCACACTTACATGTTACTGGATTTCTACATGGGATTGGGGGTGGGGGCACACCTGATGACTTTAAACATTTGCTATGACTGTACTGGTATTTCAGGTATTCTGTTGGCTTCTATTTCATTTTACATTCTGACCTATCATGCAGACTGGAGGCATATCAGTAGTGTACAGATCTTAGGTTTTTTTCAGTTTCAGACTTCTTACCCTTCAGAACTGACATACAACTGCCAGACCTGTTGTAGTCTGTCTGTGTAGGTCTGGCGGGGGGCTGTTAACCATTGCCATCAATTGGAGGCCTTAGACCAGCCTTTCTTTATGGTCATCTACACCTGTCTTGCTGGCTGAGGCTAGTGGGGGGTATGTGAGCTGCACTGACAAGCATGTGTGTGTCTTTTAGACACACATTTGGGCCACAACATGTATTGCAGTGGGATTTGTCACTTTATCTAGTACTGCCTAGTATGCTGACAGCAGTATTTGTTATGGATTTCATGCTGCCCATATTGGTGTCCACTATCTGCTGCCATCCCATTCAGCCACAGAATTCCCTTGCATGCTCACATTCATACCATAGATACAACTATCAAAACATACTTCTTCATTCAGCAATTGATAGAAGACTGACTTACCTTGTGTCTGTGCCAGTACTGACGATGGTGCTGGAGGGCTGACTATGTCGGATGCACATAGTACACTCCCTATACATGGTAAAGCACAGGTAGTGTCATGTTTGGCATCCTTTTTACTGTATGTGCGAGTAAGAGAGAGGTGTCATTTCCTGGGTCCCCACCGTGTCAGTGTATGAGCTATGAGTTGTCTCTTTGCCAGGGCCTGGGCAGACTGGGCATGCCTCCTTCTGCCTACATGGACAGGCTCAGGTAGTTCCTCCTCCGAGTCACTCTGTGCCTGTGATGGGCTTGGGAATGGTGGGGGGCTGTGTGGCATTGCCCCGTGCTGTCCCTGCTGCAGCGGTTTCTGCAGGATCATATTGTGTAGCATGGCACATACTATGAACATTTGTGTACATGTAGCTGGAAAGTACTGTGAGGCTCTCCCGGATATGTCCAGGCAGCTGAACTGTGACTTGAGCATCCTAAACACATGCTCTATTATGATTCTAGTTTGTGCATGTGCCTCATTATGGAGTTCTTTTTCAGATGTGTGCGCATTTTTGAGGGGTGTCATCAGCTACAGCTCCAGTGCATAACCAGCATCCCCCACTATGTGGCCATATGGGATGTCCCCACTGGCAAATGACTGGTACAGCTGTGATAGCTTCCAGGGCTGCCAGCACACACATTCAAGAAAATGCCCTGGGCATCACACATGACCTGGCAGTTGATGAGGGGAAGCCCTTGTGGTTTATCTAGACTCTACACTGCTTTCTAGGTGGTGCTTTGATGTGTATATGCATGCAGTCTATAGCACCCACTACCTCAGGGTATTCTGCTATTTGGTGGGAGAGACGCATATTACTGGTCATGGGTGTTGAGGAAATATATGTGCTCACTGGCATGTGCTGGCATGGCATCCGGGAACTGGTGGATTACCCTGGATGCTGATGCCTGTGAGATCCCCATGATATCCCCCGATGGTCTTTGGAAAGTACCTGTGGCTAGTATTCTTAAGCCTACCCATACCTTGGTATCCACTGGGATGGGTTCCCCTCTGTTCATTCTGTGTGTGAGGTGCGGCCGGTACAGCTCAACAATTTGCTGTACAATGTCCCTGTCCACCCAATAGCACTCCACTATCTCTAGCTCATGTAGCCTCTGGTAGGTTACCCTGGGTGTGTGTATTCTTTTCCTTCTCCTCACTGTGGGTTGGTCATCAGCATTCACATCCTCGCCACCTTCAGCCTCTTGCACATATTGATGTATGAGAGTGACTGCAGCCCCTAACATTTTGTTAGTTTTGTCAGGTAAAACTTCCCCATCTGTGTACACTAGTGGTGTAGAGTTTGTGGGAAAAACAAGACTGGAAGGTGTTTGCATAGTTTATAGTAGTGTGCTAGGCTGTTCCATGTGTAATTGGCTGATTCTGATACATTTCACCTGCCAGTTATGCTAGTTCTCCTTGATTGCCTTCCTACTGCTGTTTCCCCAAAAAACAGTCTGAAAGGTGTTTGCATAATTTATAGTAGTGTGCTGGGCTGCTGCATGTGTATTTGGCTGATTCTGATACATTCCATCTGCCAGCTATGCTAGTTCTCCTTGATTGCCTTTCTACTGCTGTTTTCCCTTCCCATTGGCTTCCCATTTAAGCCCAGAGGCACGCTGCACATAGCCAGTGCTCAGATGTGACCAGAGCTGCTATTTCCTTTTTTTTTTGGTTTAAAACCCAGTGCATGGCATGCACACCCATTTAGGCTATGTACACAGTGCACAGGAACATCTGACACACCTAGCTAAGGGCAAACATGAGCCACAGAGCTCCAGTGAGCTTACAGCAAGCATGACACACCTCCTTATGAAGTCATTCAGCTCTTAGACTTGCACTGTCATATTAATGCACCTACATGGTTGGGTGCAAACTAATATTGAGAGGAAATCTGTGATTCAGTATCAATCCCCTCATTTGCATAAAACAGAATGTTAATTCATAGTTACCACACTCACACTCAGCCTTCCCCCTTAGCAACCACTACTCCCTGGAATTGTTGTCTTATGCATGCCATTGACTATCATGGCAAAATGCTGATTTGGGTTTAAAAGCTTATTTACAACTTTTTTTAAAATTTTCGGCCCAATCCCATTTGCGCACTGCTGCCCTATGCTTAAACGGCCGAAATCGGCCAAAAAAAAAAAGTTATTTTTTCATAATTTTGCAACTATTTATCATGCTAATGGCCATATATTTAGCCATTGGCATGCCTACTCCATTGAATACATGCTTTCTTTGGAGCTGTCATGCCTCCGGTTTGTAATTTGCAGAAATGTATTCGGTTAGTAACTGAATATATTTCTGCAGGTTACACTATTCCTGCACAGATGCCTGCCTGCTTCCTGGATCGCTAAATCACCTCATTTGCATGTTTTTCACCTGCAAATGGGATAATTAGCATAAAGAAGTGGTGTCTGTGCAGGAATTGTGTAGGAGCGCTCATGCACCTCCCGGGAGCTCTTTCCTGGATTGCTCAGTGGCCATATTGCGTGCAGCAGCTCTTGCACTATTCCTGCACACCATTCACAGCTTGCTGAATCCTGAGGTGCATAAAGCCAATAAAACCCCAAAAGTTAAAAGTTTGATAAAACAAATGAACACAGTAATTAGCACTGTCCATAGAACTACATGCGATATAACAGAAAAATAGGATATATTACTGTGCAGCTAAATTAATAGCAGATAAAGTCTTACCACAAAAACACGGGTAGTAAGGGAAAGGAAGGGAAGAAATTGAATGATGTTAGGGAAGTATCGGACAGAGAAAACTTTAAAGCAATTAAGACAAGAAGTGCCACTGTTAGTCGAGTATAGAAGAAGGAACAGATCAACAAAAATAATCAGAAAGACAGATGTGATAAAAGCAATGTGAGGTATCAGAATAGATCAGGATCTATCATGCACTATCACAAATAATAAACTAAAAAATTCAGCACAGGCAAAAAAACTTAGAATATATATGTAGATTAATATAAAGGAAAAGTATAAAATAAGCAATTCATTGATGACCCCCAAAAAATTTATAGAAAATTGGGAAACAAGGCAAAAGTAATTAAAACACCACCAAAAAAGAAGAAATGCGTACGTCTTGGAGAAATATCTATGAAAATCCTGTGGAACATAACAAAGATGGTAAATGGATAGAAGTAAAAGAAAGAATAAGAAGTTCAAATGTACAGGAAATGAAATGAGATAGAGTAATGGCTAGAGAGATTGAAACAAAGTTAAGAATAGCTCCTAAATGGAAAACCTCAGACCCAAATGTAGTACCTAACTTCTGGCTGAAAATATTAACATATTTACATGAACATTTAGCCATGAGTAAAAATTATTTATATGCGCACCCTGAACAGACACCAGCCTGGTCAACAACAAGAAAAACAATATACCTACTTAAGAGTGAACCTGCAAGCTATCCTAAAAACTATAGACCAATAACTTGCCTTCCGACGACATATAAGCTATACACTGGAATTGATGCAGATAGAGTTTATAGTCATTTAGAAGAAAATTCAATTAAGGCAATAGAATAAAAAGGGTAATAAAAGAAACTCATATGGAACAAAGGATCATTTGTTGTTAAATAAAGTCATAATAGAGAACTGTAAAAAGGAAAGAATCTAAGTATGGCATGGATAGACTACAAAAAGCATTGGATAGTATCTCACATTCTTGGATAAAAGAGTGCTTAAAAATGTATAAGATATACACTACACTAATCGATTAAATTACAGTGACCAGTTAAGAGTGGCAAACCACTTTTCAGTTAAGCCATGATAAAGGACAAATTAGTATTCCAGGGATAAAAATTCAAAGGTGGATATTCCAGGGCGACTCTCTGTTGCCACTGCTCTTCTTAACCCATTACACTGTCCACTTAACATATTAGGTCATGGCTATAATTTGGCTCCCAGAAAATAGCAAAGCATAAAGATTTCTCATCTTCTTTTTGTGGATGATTTAAAACTGTATAGTTCATCAGATGAGGAACTGAAAGCACACTTACAAGTGGTCAAAACTTTTTCAGATGATATAAGAATGCCATTTGGGCCTTATTAAATGTCCAAAAGCAACCTTTAAAGCAGGAAAGTTGCAGCACCAAGAAAAGATCAGTTTGGGGCAGGAAGGTGATAGAAAAGAACTTGAGCAAGAGGGAATGTATAAATATTTGGGAACTGATGAAGGATCGACAAATAAATATAAACAAATGTGAATAAAACTTAGTAAGAAGTATTTTAGAAGATTAAAATTAATACTGAAAAACAGCACTGACATCTAGAAACAAAGTCCAAGCTATAAACCAAGTTGCTCTTCCTGTCCTAACTTACAGTTTTGGAGTGATTGACTGGCCCCAAAAGGTGTTGGATCGGTTGGACAGGAAAACAAGAAGGATGGGTCATGCTCATCAAATGATTTATAAAAATCAGTGTATACCAAGACTATATATTCCCTGCTCTGAAGGAGGTATGGGCCTCCTCGAAATTGATTGGATGTATAGATCTGCAATCATGGGACTGCATACATATCTGCTGACCTCATGAGACTCAAACGTAGTGAAAGTTTTGAAACATGAGTAGAATAAGTCCAAGATTACTTTTCTACTTAGTTTTGCAGAAGCATATCATAGTCAAACAGGAATGAAAATCATACCAGAAGTAGATAAAATTCAGGCAACAACAGAATGTGTCAAAAAGCAAAAGAAAGAATATAAGGTGAAGGATCAGATGAGATGGCAAGAAATGTGGAAAATGCATAAATATAGTTGCAAGTATAAAAAACTCCTTGAACAACCTCATGTTTATCAGGATATGATGCCAATAATGGTTAAGGAGAGGAATTTAAACCAAAAGACAAAAAGTTAATATTGGTGACCCATGATTGTGGACTATGTACACGTTGGTTTACAAAGTCCATTGAACATGTCAGAGAAACAGACAAATGCAGGTTTTGTAAAACAGAATTGGAAACAGTCGCACATCTTGTTGCTGGGTGTGCTGCACTAATGGAAGAGAGCCTGTATACTGAAAATCATAATAATGTGGCAAGGCTGTTGCATTGGGAATTGTGCAAACATTACAATACTGAAGTAGCTGAGAAGCATTAGAAATGTGGCACAAAGCATTATAGAGAATGATGTTCATATCACATGGGATCACCTGTTACCAAAAGTTCAAAAAAATAGATGCAAGAAAACCAGATATAGTAGTCTATGAAAAGAAGACAAAAGTAGCATTGATCATTGAAATTGCTACACCCAGTGGTTACAGTGTCTTTTGTACAGAGAGACATAAGGTCATAAAATACCAGGACTTGCAGGCAGAAATGAGGCAATGTGGAAGAAGGATACCTAGACAGTTCCAATACTAGTAGCAGCAATAGGTGTCATAAAAAATAATTTACAGTCATATTTTGATGCTACCATTACATGTAATGCCATATGAATTGCAGAAGGAGTCATTTCTGGGTAAATTTTGAGTGCTGTGAAGAGCACTTTTGGCAAACATCAAACACTGAAACAGTACTAATTTCATGAATTTTAATCATACTTTGACTTAAGAATGGAGTCCATTCCCATTATGGTATTAGAAACCCAAAAGACTTGGACAAATTAAATGCAAGAAGAAATATAGCCAATAACAAAAAAAAATAATAATACTGAATGCATTCTTTCTCATATTTTTCCATACCTTTTATTTTTTCCTTCCAGCTCTCTTGAATAATGAGTCTTGCTTTAATTTGAGTTCAGCCTGACCACATTATTGTTGACAGTTTTTCCTGCTATCTTCTAGAACTTTTGCCTTCTCCTGTTTACTTCTTTCCATTATTTGTACTAATATTTCCGCACATAACATTTAACCTATGTTTTGAACATCTAGCAGCGATTATCAAAGACATGGGGGAAATTCGGTAAAGCTTACACAGTCTTTTTTTCTCTGTGTGTCTCACAGTATGATGTGAACATGGACGCGGACAGTTTTAGATCCAGTAAACTCCGTGTAGCGGTGAACAATCACACACACTCATGCGCATTTAGAGAATCTTTTGTGGAATGCAAATTTCAGCATAAGTAACTGAAATTTATGCTAATGAAGTGAAACAACATGGTAAAGTGATCCAGCAATCTCTAATAAGACCGTGTAGACTCCATGTCCGTGTCAGTAGTATACGGGGAAAATTTCCATGTACAGGAGTCTACATGTAATCAAGGGCATGTAGAAATCTAAAAATATGGACAGAATTCCACTGAAAAGGTAACAACACACATATAATGGGATATAAACACTGTGAATGGCTGAAAAGATGAGGGGAGAGTGTCAGATTACTGTAAGTTTTCATTTTTTTTACCTCATGTTTGCACAGTCCGCCACTTTCTGAAAACAGTTTTAACTATGATTACCAAAAAAAGTCATGTAAGAGAGGAGTATAATGTACTGTAACCATAGCTAAAGTAATATCCTGCCTTGTGTCTTTAAAATTGTGCTCCTGTGCTGTTGTCCAGGTTACACGGCTACTAACTGTGTAGATTCCAGGCTGTGAGCATGGTTATTATGCAAAGGAGTGCAAAAATCAGTGGATTTGTTGAATCACAAAAAGCAGGAATTGCATAGGGATGTTCACTTTGTGTAGGCTCCTACACAGTGTTTATATTTCCAATGGATGTTGATGACATCAGAGGGGTGTGTCAGGTCACTTTCTTTTTTTTTTGCATTGTGCATGTTTGCAAAAGATTTTGGCAATGTATACCTTGTTTATGAGACTAGACAACCCAGGTATCAGACATGAGCTATACATCCAAAAATAGAAACTAAATGCATTCAATTGATATTGTTGAGCACTGCTGGACATCACGCAAACCTGGTAAATGGGGCTGCACTATGCTAATACCTTCAAGTTACAAGACTTTGTTTAAATGCTCTTGTGGTGACAGGTGTTAAGTGTTGTACTGGAGTGCAGATGGGCCTGGGTTCTAGTACAAGGTATGCAAACTTTTCTAATAATGTTGTGACATTCCAGATTATACAAATAAAGTGTAACTTGCAATAAATAGCATTTTCTATACATACCATGACAAGAGAGATAAAAATAAAAAAATTGCCATTGCTTACCTTAGTTAACCACAGTTGTGCTCTGGTTCACACAGCGCACTACTGAGCATTGAAACAGGAGTTTTAAGTCATGTTAATTACAGCCTAAGCAGGTGAATTGCATCTTAATTATCCAATCCCACATGGTGTACCTACTCAAGAAATGTATAAAGTATGCATACAGTTTACATTCTGATTTTCCCTTGATACTTCAAGATCATTGGAGTTCAGACTTGGAAATTTTAACTGAAATAATGCTAGGGGCTGCTGCAGCTATTCTACATCTGTACATGCTAGAAGCTGAAGTCAGTGCTGCTGGTGCTGCTTAAAATAGGCCTAGGTTGAAAAGGAGAAGAGTGTTCAGGCCCAGGGTAACCTTCCAGGTGTTACATGAGCTGGAGATTGTAGAGCACTACAGGGTGGACAAGGCTATATTACAAGAACTCTGTGAGCGCTGACACCCTCAACTCAGAGCCAGAACCAATTGAAGGGAACCAATCCCAGTGGAAGCTAAGGTATATGTAGCCCTTAGGATATTAGCTACAGGTACTTTTCAAAGACCAACTGGGAACATGATGGGGGTGTCAGAGGCATCAACATCCAGGATACTCCACCAGTTCCTGGATGCTATACTCCTACATGCCAGTGAGCACATATATTTTCCCCTTTCCTCTGAGGAGAGGGCCAGCAATGTGCAACAGTTCTCCTACTTAGCGGATTACCCTGAAGTACAGTGTGCCATAGATGGCACGCATGTACATATCAAGGCACCACCTGGTGAGCGGGGTAAAATCTACATTAACCACAAGGGATATCACTCCATCATCTTACAAGTTGAGTGCAATGCCCAGGAGATTATCTTGAATGTGTGTGTGCTGGCAACACTGGCAGTTATCATGATTCCCATATCTTGCACACATCACAGTTGTACCAGATGTTTGCTAAAGGAGAATTCCACAGGGCCATTTACTGGGGGATGCTGGCTATGCCCTGGAGCCATGGATGATGACACCCATTAGATATGCAAACACACACACACACACACACACACACACACACACACACACACACACACACACACACACACACACACACACACACACACACACACACACACACACAGAACAACGCCATAGTGAGGCACATGCACAAACTAGAAACATCATAGAGCATGTGTTTGGGCTTCTGAAGTCATGGTTCCGGTGCCTAGATATATCCGTTGGAGCCTTGCAGTAAACTCCATGCACAAGTACACAGATATTCACAGTATGTGCTATGCTCCACAACCTGATCCTGTGGAAACAGCTGCAGCAGGATCAGTAAGGGGAAGGGACACACATCCCCCCCCACCCAAGGCTAGGTCACCACAGCCACAGTCACAGGAAGACTCAGAGGATAAACCTTCAGCTGATGTCCCTGTAGGCAGACATAGGCATGCTCAGTATGCCCTTACTTTGGCTAAGAGACATCGCATAGCACATTCACTGACCAATTAAGGACCTAGGGACTAATACCTTTCTCCCACTCACATACATATATTAAAATTGATGCCAGGCAACTCACACAACCTGCACCTATCCATGTATTGGTTGTGTACTGTTTGCATCAAACAGAGTCAACCCTGAACTAAAGTTGTGCCAGCTGCCACATTTGCAAGGTAAATTATGAACCTAGACTGTATTTTTGAAGAATATTATGACATATCCTTGTATCTATTACCTTGGCACATTATGCAAGTATATAGTAGTGGTTTTGTTGAGAACTTAAATTGACATGTAACTACAGGCACATATTACTAATATGTGTCCATGTGTAATTAGCAGTCATCAGCAAGAAACATTCACACAGTTCTACTTCAGCAGAATACTGGTAAGTCATTCAAGAGAGAAGTTAGAAAGTGAGGCTAGATATTACAGTTTCTGACTTCAGACTTGTTTGTATCTTAAGAGTAAATGTGGTTTGTTCCTCCACCCCCCAAAAAAGCAGGAGTATCCCCTTGTAACTACCATAACACTAACTCAGCTATGCTACCCCAAACCCATGGCATATGCATGTTTTTGTCACAGTTATTATTGCCCACATTTTCAGAACAATTATATCGAATTGATTATACATTGTATATGTTAGGTAACTGATGAATTAACAACAAACACACACATGTAAGGCAGAGATGCATATTTGTAACTATAATTATGACAGGTTGTTGGACTAACTGGTCTATGTCCAAATATAATACAGAGAAGAACTTGTACAATATACAGTGCATGGTTTGATAGCAGTGTACATTTTTATGCAGGTGATTGTGTGATGAATGACCCCAGTTCTGGGAAGCTGCTTCTGTAGTCAAGAGGACTAAGGAAGCCATCCTGTTTGATGAAGCTGTATTGCTGTTGAGGGTTCTAATCCTCATATATGTAGAAGTGTTGGAGATGTACTAGCAATAGGTAGTGTGTTTTACAGACTGTGACTCTGTGTCCCTTACTGTTATCACCTTTGTCTTGTTTTAATTCCACATTTGTGTGGTGCGCTGCATGTATAAAACAATTTTGATAAGGCTTAGCTGGTTTGCGTGTAGCACAGCACTGCAGAAACAGTGAAAGAAGAAATAGGATTTATGTCAGACTGCCAACCACAGACACCAGATACATTCATTTTTTGCCATTAGTAATTGGTTAATCCCAGCCTGGAGTAGAGAAAGGAGGGGGCTGTAGTAGCAGATATATATTACATGATAGCAAATCTCAGATGCAAGCAATGCCCCTCGAGTTTTCACATTGCTTACCTACGTGCAAATAGGTAAAGAGGCAAACACACATGCATGTTCACTTAGTTAACCATAGTGGAAATGCGATGCTTCTCATGCTGTTGGATTATATACATACATATGATATGTCCTTAGTGCCCTATCATTCTCAGACTCCCTGTCTCACCTAAGACTACATGTGGAAACATTGCAAATTCAGGGCACAATAGAAATATATGTACATATATAGACAATCCATCCATTTGTTTAGCCACCTGCAGCAACACTAACAATCACAACAACCCTGGGTTTCCTTGATTTTTCCACACATATATCAACCACTGTACAAGTTGAAATATATAACGTTGTGTGTTCCCTCACAGAAAGGGCCAATTGGAGGTGCTCACAGTCTTGTTCATCCAAATGCAAACAGACAAATATGCTCAATAAGGATATTGTTCCTACACAGCTAGGCTACTAAACAGTATTTGCCTGTTAGGCTACTAGCCTCAGATGACACTAAGAAGCATTGTGACTATACAGGCCTCCCAAGCCATTGTTCAACACAACTTAGTTATGTCATCTAGTATAAGTTTATCGGCAGTCTTATGTAAGCAGACTTGTGCTGTGGCATGTGCATTAAGTATTTTGTTCTGTAGTCCCTGTACTTAGATAGGTATGGGTTATATCTCACTGCAGTCAACTCTGTGTGTGTGTGTGTGTGTGTGTGTGTGTGTGTGTGTGTGTGTGTGTGTGTGTGTGTGTGAACAAGAGTGGAAGTGTATATCCCAATCTGACTTCCCAAATGACATGGTTTTCCATTGTTTTCCTGCTTACACACACATCCATTCTGTGGATCTGTATGTATGTACAGCTTTAAGAAGCTTTCTAGGGGCTTGCACAAGTGTATGAATACTGAGCATGTGTGAGCCTGACTGCCATTTTGTATTAAGCTGTTGAGATGTAAGCATGCCTTTCTGTGTAGTCTGTCTGTTAATCTGTTTGTTTATATTTTGTAATGCTTCTATCCATCCTGATGTGTTTCTATGTAATAAAGCATATAAACAAACTACCCCATCTGTTCATCATCTATACTAGAGAGGGACAAGTGACACATTCCAAGTAGGCCTTCAAACAGTGGTTACTCACATGTCCTGCTGATGTCATCTACTATAAAATCACCTGCAGTGCTGTTAAAATCAGACTTGTGCCATGGTGTGTGCATTCAGTACTATGTTCTGTAGCCTGTAAACTTAGATAGGTAGGGGTTCTATTCTCACTGCAGGCAACTTGGTGTGTGTGTGTGTGTGTGTGTGTGTGTGTGTGTGTGTGTGTGTGTGTGTGTGTGTGTGAGTGTCTCCATAAAGAAGACTGGAAGTGTGTATCCCACAGTGACTTCCCAAATAGAATGGTTTAGCATTGTTTTGGTGCTTGCACAAACATCCAGTTGAAACAGGCTTCCAAACACTTGTCCCCCACATGGCCTGCTGATGTTATCTACTATAAGATCACCTGCAGTCTGGTTAAGTTCAGGCTGGTGCCCTGGCACCTGCATTGAGTACTGTATTTTGTAGTCTGCAAACTTAGTTATGTAGGGGTTCTATTCTCACTGCAGTCAACTCTGTATGTGAGCTGTTGGTGGACATTATACAGAGCATTTTACATCAGCCTATGGGACACTGTCCTCTTGACTTCAACAGACACTGCTGATGTCATCAGTAATATCAGATTATTGGATATGTATTCATCACAACAGGCCATGGTCAGACACTGACCTGGCAGACATGTAGATGTCACATCATCCTATATAAGACAGACAATATTCTTTTTATTGTATACACAAACATCATGACCTCTATTTGCAATGATGATGGGCAGGTTGACACATGAGATCACACAAGAGTCAATGTGGATTATAAGGTTTGAAGATGATAATTTGCTCTGTAGTGAGAGCAGGGAACAGGTTTAGGAGACCCTAGAGAAGTGGAGATATGCTCTACAGAGGACAAGAATGAAGGTCAGCAGGACTAAGACAGAATATGTGTGTGTGAATGAGAGGGAGGATAGAGGAATGGTGAGGATGCAGGGAGTAGAGTTGGCGAAGGTGTATGAGTTGAAATACTTGAGATCAATAGTTCAGAGTAATGGTGAGTGTGGAAGACAGGTGAAGAAGAGTGAGCATGAAGGGTGGAATGGAAGGAGAAGAGTGACAGGATTGATTTTTGACAGACAGGTACCAGTAATGGACGGTGCAGTGGTGCAGCTGTACCATTAGCCAGCAGTTGTAGTGATTTAAAGTATGAGACACATAGCACCAAATAAGGTACTAAATAAAGAACTTTATTGGACAGACTGGTTTCGGCAAAAAGATGCCTTCTTCAGTGTGGAATAAATGGACATACAGAATCAATCATGACATACATATTTATATATACCCCCAACAAATAAAATCCATAGTATGTTCCTGCAAGCCATTAAATAAACATGAGCTGACAGTTAATCTGTAATATAATGGAAATGTATATATATATATATATATATATATATATATATATATATATATATATATATATATATATATATATATAAAATGAAGGTTACAACATTTGGATAATGGGTTTGAATCAAAAATGATAAACAGTGAATGAGCTGAAAAAACCTATGATGACCATATAATAAACCAAATAAAAGCAATAGGTATGTACATGTTTTTAATGCTAGACTAATGGAAAAACACAACTACACAATATGCATAAATTTACTTAATCATGTAGTACAATAAATGTGTAAAAATAATCAAGGCAAAAGAAAACATGAGAAAAGAAAGTGATATAATAAATTGATATACATATAAAGTAATATATCAAAGAAAACTCAGATACCAGATTGTATAAAGTTACAAATATCTAAAAATAAAATAATGTGATGATAATAGTAACTATGTAAATAAACCATGTTGAAATGAATACCTTATTAATAAGTGAGAATATATCATTTTTCATAAAAAATGTGGTTATAAATGGTCATTCAGTCCCGGTGGGAATAACGCACCCAAAGTAAAAATCCAGTATTTCTCCTTATGATTAAGTATACTGTGCCATCCTTGGGGGTTGCTTCTATCACCAATAATTCTGTCGATGACCATGAATGAAAATTGGGCTAGCTGGTGTTTCACTACATGACGATAAAGGGCATTAGTTTCTTTCTTGTTCTTGATATCACTTCTATGCTCATTAATATGGGTTCTAAGTGATCTGGAAGTCTGGCCCACATAAAAGGCCAAGCACTGGCAAGTTGCCAAATAAACCACCCAATCGCTACTGCAATTACCAAAAATTTTGCAATCAAATACTCTGCTGGTATTTCGACTAGAAAACTGTTTAGATTTACTAACCTGTTTGCAGGAGCCACAATGACCACAGGGGAATGTACCCAATAATTCATCCCCAGAAATGGTTAACTGTTTATATATGGCTCCCCCACTTCCGATGTGTTTAAAATGAGAAAACATGGAACCCAAGGTTTTTCCTCTTCTGTATGTAAACCGACATTCTGGCCCCAAAATTGTTCTTAAATGATCATTGGCCAAAAGGATATGCCAATGTCTGTTAATAGTACCCCTGATGGCATTGTAATTCCTACCATATGAGGTGACAAACCTAATGGTAGCGTGAGAAGAGTCCACAGACTGTGTCTTTTATTGTAATAGGGTATCCCTATCCATTTCAGTGGACCAAGCCCATGCCCTAGTAATATCCTGGTGTCCATATCCACTGTTAACAAATGTGTAATATAGATCCAAACTGGCTCTATCATAGTCTGGTTGTGTGGAACTGAGGCGTTTCATACGCATGAATTGTGACTCAGGTATATTTCTGATGGTGTGGCGTGGATGCATGCTAGAAGCATGCAATAAAGTGTTGTATTGTGGGTATTTGCGATATGCCCTTGTATTCAAGGTATGATCTCTGTTTCTAGATACCGTAACATCCAAAAAATTAATGGTTTCTAAATTATAAGTTACTGTGAATTCAATACCCCAGATGTTGTCATTTAAATAATCTACAAATTCCTGCAAATACCCGGCATCCACACGCCACACCATCCAACAGTCATCTAAGTATCTACGCCATATATCTATTTCAACAAGATAGATATGTGATGGATCATAATTCATGCATTCCTCAAAGAATGCCATAAACAAATCAGCATATATGGGAGCAAAAGATGCTCCCATAGCCATACCCCGGAGCTGCCAGTAACATTGTCCTTGGAAATAGAAGACATTTTTGTTTAATACATGTTCTCTCATGCAGATAAGCAAAGTATTAAATCCAGGGGAATACAGGGCTGCTCGGTCCAACCAATACTGTAATGCTTGTAATCCAGCCCAGTGCGGAATACTAGTATATAAAGCTTTCACATCTAAAGAACACATCATCCACCCAGGCTCCAATTGTGTATCTTGGATAATCTTTAAGAATTGTGTAGTATCTTGCAATCTTGCCCTGACAAAACGCAAGAGTGGTTTGAGATATTGGGTAAGGAATGCAGATAATGGTTCAGTTAAATATCCCATACCTGAAACTATTGGCCTGCCGGGAGGACTGGTGAGAGATTTATGAATTTTTGGTAATAGATATAAAATTTGTTTCTGAGGGTCCTTAACAGTAAGATGCAAAACACAATTCTTACTGATAATGCCTTGTTCCTGAGCTAAATTCAAAAAGGAATCAATTTCCTTCTTAAAATGAGGGGTTGGATTGATGGCCATGTTCATATAGCATCCTGTGTCAAACAATTGAGATCTACCCTCATTAAGGTAGTAACTCATATTCATGATTACCACCGCTCCACCCTTGTCTGCAGGAATGATCGCGATGTCACGATTGTTACGTAGCTGTTGAAGGGCCCTGATTTCCTGAGGTGAAAGATTATGTCCTAACATGGCGTATTCCTTTGGTTGAAAATGTAAATCCCTAAGAACAGATTGCATGAAGATGGAGACATGTTTATTCATGGGTGGCTGAAAATCAGATTTGTTAAATCTGAATTCATCAGATCTCTGAGATTCCCTATTAGCAAAAAACAGTTTCAAATTCAAATTACGCAAAAACTCATAACATCTGTAACAATGTGATATTCATTAGAAAAAAACCCAGGTACAAAACCAAGTCCTTTATTCAAAAGTTGTTGTTGGTCAAAAGACAATGTTACATCGGGCAAGTTTAAAACATTCTCATTTTTAGCTATGTTAGAAAATTCTGAATCAGTCCCTCCAGGGAGTTGGATATGGTGACTGTTTTTGTGTTTGCGTCCACCTCGACGCCTGGGGTCATTTCTAAAGTGATAGTCCTATTAGATTTCTTCCTATGTGGTGATTCTTTATTTCCAGTGCTATCATTATCCGTAAAAGAGGAATCCTCCCCTGATGTGCTAGTGTTGGACCTTTCTCTAATTTTCAGCATAGAACGTGGTCTTTTTTTAGTTCGAGTAGGTGTGAAAGCCTGACTGACATCCACAAATCTGACTGTCCTATGGGACTCAAAAGGATGTCCCCTCTGATAGTCCAAATAATCCCTGTAAATTTTTTTGATCTTCTTTTCCATAGTTATTTTTTCATGGTTTGTCAGTTACTTAGACAGCTTGTTAAGACAATCCTGAAATGTAGGAAGGGACTCAAATTTTTTGCAATCCAAACATAATGTCCTAACCTCCTCAATGTTGATGTCCACCATTCTCTCATAATATTGTTGTAATACATTCACAAATAACATGGATCCAGTCTGAAAGGCTTCCTTCCAATCATTGCTAAGCCTGTCATTTGGTCTACCGACCAGTGGTTGCAACCGAATTCTAAGGCCCCTAGGGGCAATATTTTTATTTGAATAGGCACAAAATAGTTTTAACTGCCATATATTGGATCTAAGATTTTTAAGACCATTGGTAAGGGAATGAAAGGCCAAATCACAGTCAGGAGATATTTGTTTACCTGAGCCACTGAGATTACTGCCTGGTGAGGTATTGATTCCAAAAACACCAATATCCTCCCGATTGGCACATAATCCTGAAAGTATATTTTCAAGATCCATGCTATGAATGTATGGTGGATGTAAAAAAAACTGAAACTGACAAGGCAACAAACCAAGAAAACAACCACAGTAAGGTATCAATGAATGTATAAATACTTGACCACAGAATGTGTGGATGTCAGTCAGAGAATCACAAAAAGTTCAATGTGAACTTGTAAAAGTCTAATCATAAAAATGAATATATATAGAGAAAGAATTCAACACAGCAATATCCTGTTCCCTGGTTTCTCCAAACACGAGGCTAAAAAAAATGTAATAGGGCTGACATATATGAATACTGCCAATAGATGTACCTAAAAAAGAAGATCCTCGTGCTCAGAATACCAAATAAATATCCAAAAGAATATATAGCACCTAAACAGGACCAAACACTAAAGGAGTGGAAACCTCATAAATAGAACACACTATATCAATGCTGCTGCTGTGTATTGACCCTAATGCAACCTATGCTGCAAAAAATGGAGACACCCGTAAAAAAAAAAAAGGGTGGTGCCAAACCTCAGTATAAATCCTAAGTGGATACCCCAATACAACTATACCCAACTTACAAAAGTGGTAAGACCTATAATGACTAGCATGGCATTCTAAATGATTCCTTCAACCGAAAATGCTACAGAAGTAAACCTAATGAAATATAGCAATACCAGCAACTGCTGGCCATATATTGCTAATCAGACAACAGTGTATGATTTTATAAATAAATTATAAAGCAAGTCTTCACTAGGTCCGAAAAATAATCCCCAGGGGACACAATATCCAAGATGTTAACAACCTAATAGTCTAAATATATGGCTTCCATACAAATAATCGTTCAATATACATGATGTCATTAGTAACATATGCCTGAAATTGTTTGACCCAAAAATGATATGCTTCAGGATTGTATACAATACCAAAAATAGCCTAGTCCTTAAGGCATAAAATATAGCAGTGATGAGTATAAAATATATGTATTGAAAATGGCAAACAAGCATTATCCTTTCAAAAGATTTAGGAAAATTACAGTCCACCAAAATGTTGAACAGTATGACAAAGCGTAAATGAGTAAAGTCCAAAGAACATATTAAGAAATTAAAAAACAAATACAACTGTTATCTTAAGAAATGAAGGACCACTGTTGGTCTAAGTATGCCCGTAAGAAAAAAAGGCTATGTAGTGACATCAAAGTTGGACCCCATTTACATAACACCATAGTCTGAATATAATAAATCAAAAAACAATAATGTTCTGTTGCCTGTCAGTAGTGTTGGAATGCTAATATCGCCTTGTACATCCACCCGATGGTTTCCAAACAGTAAGTTGTACCTTCTTGAATCCAGAAAGCTAACAACAAATGTATGGCTTCCACATGTACTTGTCCAATAGTCACCAATAATAAACCCAAATTTGTCACTATTCATTCAATAGTTGGATAATACAGAATTGTGCGATCAGAGTCCTTGAAATCTTTACACTCGTACTGCTTCCATATGCGATGCGTAAGTCAGTAGGCCCAAACCCAAGGAAACGCCACATAGACTGTGAAAACCCTATTCCAGAAATTGTAACCAGTTACCAAAATGTGACTACTGTCACAAATAGTATGTCCATTAGTCCAAAGAATAAATTTCCCAAAAGATAATGCAAAATGTAAAAAACAAATAATGGAAAAATCAGGAGAAAATTCCCCTTTATCCGATAATGACAACTTCGAAGCACATCCTACAGCATAGCCCAGTGACTGCAACCAAACATAATGCTGTGCACGTAGGTTCCACACGGCCAGAAAATACCATAAGAGAAACACAGTTAGCCAGCAGTTGTAGTGATTCAAAGTATGAGACACATAGCACCAAATAAGGTACTAAATAAAGAACTTTATTGGACAGACCGGTTTCGGAAAAAAGATGCCTTCTTCAGTGTGGAATAAATGGACATACAGAATCAATCATGACATACATCTTTTTGTCGAAACCGGTCTGTCCAATAAAGTTGTTTATTTAGTACCTTATTTGGTGCTATGTGTCTCATACTTTGAATCACTACAACTGCTGGCTAACTGTGTTTCTCTTATGGTATTTTCTGGCCGTGCGGAACCTACGTGCACAGCATTATGTTTGGTTGCAGTCACTGGGCTATGCTATAGGATGTGCTTCGAAGTTGTCATTATCGGATAAAGGGGAATTTTCTCCTGATTTTTCCATTTTGCATTATCATTTGGGAAATTTATTCTTTGGACTAATGGACATACTATTTGTGACGGTAGTCACATTTTGGTAACTGGTTACAATTTCTGGAATAGGGTTTTCACAGTCTACGTGGCATTTCCTTGGGTTTGGGCCTACTGACTTACGCATCGCATATGGAAGCAGTACGAGTGTAAAGATTTCAAGGACTCTGATCACACAATTCTGTATTATCCAACTATTGAATGAACAGTGACAAATTTGGGTTTATTATTGGTGACTACTGGACAAGTACATGTGGAAGCCATACATTCGTCGTTAGCTTTCTGGATTTAAGAAGGGTACAACTTACTGTTTGGAAATGATCGGGTGGATGTACAAGGCGATATTAGCATTCCAACACTACGACAGGCAACAGAACATTATTGTTTTTTGTTTTATTATATTCAGACTATGGTGTTATGTAAATGGGGTCCAACTTTGATGTTACTACATAGCCTATTTTTCTTACAGGCATACTTAGACCAACAGTGGTCCTTCATTTCTTAAGATAATAGCTGTATTTGTTTTTTAATTTTTTAATATGTTCTTTGGACTTCACTCATATACGCTTTATCATACTGTTCAACATTTTGGTGGACTGTAATTTTCCTAAATCTTTTGAAAGGATAATGCTTGTTTGCCATTTTCAATATATATTTTTATACTCATCACTGCTATATTTTATGCCTTAAGGACTAGGCTATTTTTGGTATTGTATACAATCCTGAAGCATATTATTTTTGGGTCAAACAATTTCAGGCATATGTTACTAATGACATCATGTATATTGAATGATTATTTGTATGGAAGCCATATATTTAGAATATTAGGTTGTTAACATCTTGGATATTGTGTCCCCTGGGGATTATTTTTCGGACCTAGTGAAGACTTGCTTTGTAATTTATATATAAAATCATACACTGTTGTCTGATTAGGAATATATGGCCAGCAATTGCTGGTATTGCTATATTTCATTAGGTTTACTTCTGTAGCATTGTCATTTGAAGGAATCATTTAGAATGCCATGCTAGTCATTATAGGTCTTACCACTTTTGTAAGTTGGGTATAGTTGTATTGGTGTATCCACTTAGGATTTATACTGAGGTTTGGCACCACCCCTTTTTTTGTTTTACGGGTGTCTCCATTTTTTGCAGCATAGGTTGCATTAGGGTCAATACACAGCAGCAGCATTGATATAGTGTGTTCTATTTATGAGGTTTCCACTCCTTTAGTGTTTGGTCCTGTTTAGGTGCTATATATTCTTTTGGATATTTATTTGCTATTCTGAGCACGAGGATCTTCTTTTTTAGGTACATCTATTGGCAGTATTCATATATGTCAGCCCTATTACATTTTTTTTAGCCTCGTGTTTGGAGAAACCAGGGAACAGGATATTGCTGTGTTGAATTCTTTCTCTATATATATTCATTTTTATGATTAGACTTTTACAAGTTCACATTGAACTTTTTGTGATTCTCTGACTGACATCCACACATTCTGTGGTCAAGTATTTATACATTCATTGATACCTTACTATGGTTGTTTTCTTGGTTTGTTGCCTTGTCAGTTTCAATTTTTTTGACATCCACCATACATTCATAGCATGGATCTTGAAAATATACTTTCAGGATTATGTGCCGATCGGGAGGATATTGGTGTTTTTGGAATCAATACCTCACCAGGCAGTAATCTCAATGGCTCAGGTAAACAAATATCTCCTGACTGTGATTTGGCCTTTCATTCCCTTACCAAGGGTCTTAAAAATCTTAGATCCAATATATGACACTTAAGACTATTTTGTGCCTATTCAAATAAAAATATTGCCCCTAGGGGCCTTAGAATTCGGTTGCAACCACTGGTCGGTAGACCAGATGACAGGCTTAGCAATGATTGGAAGGAAGCCTTGCAGACTGGATCCATGTTATTTGTGAATGTATTACAACAATATTATGAGAAAATGGTGGACATCAACATTGAGGAGGTTAGGATATTATGTTTGGATTGTAAAAAAATTGAGTCCCTTCCTACATTTCAGGATTGTCTTAACAAGCTGTCTAAGGAACTGACAAACCATGAAAAAATAACTAAGGAAAGGAAGATCAAAAAATTTCACAGGGATTATTTGGACTATCAGAGGGGACGTCCTTTTGAGTCTCATAGGACAGTCAGATTTGTGGATGTCAGTCAGGGTTTCACACCTACTCGAACTAAAAAAAGACCACGTTCTATTTTAAAAAATAGAGAAAGGTCCAACACTAGCACATCAGGGGAGGATTCCTCTTTTACGGATAATGATAGCACTGGAAATAAGGAATCACCACATAGGAAGAAATCTAATAGGACTACCCCTTTAGAAATGGCCCCAGTCGTCGAGGTGGGCGCAAACACAAAAACAGTCACCATATCCAACTCCCTGGAGGAACTGATTCAGAATTTTCTAACATAGCTAAAAATGATTATCAGAATGTTTTAAACTTGTCCGATGTAACATTGTCTTTTGACCAACAACAACTTTTGAATAAAGGACTTGGTTTTGTACCTGGGTTTTTTTCTAATGAATATCACATTGTTACAGATGTTATGAGTTTTTGTCGTAATTTGAATTTGAAACTGTTTTTTGCTGATAGGGAATCTCAGAGGTCTGATGAATTCAGATTTAACAAATCTGATTTTCAGCCACCCATGAATAAACATGTCTCCATCTTCATGCAATCTGTTCTTAGGGATTTACATTTTCAACCAAAGGAATACACCATGTTAGGACATAATCTTTCACCTCAGGAAATCATGGCCCTTCAACAGCTACGTAACAATCGTGACATTGCGATCATTCCTGCAGACAAAGGTGGAGCGGTGGTAATCATGAATATGAGTTACTACCTTAATGAGGATAGATCTCAATTGTCTGACACAGGATGCTATATGAACATGGCCATCGATCCAACCCCTCATTTTAAGAAGGAAATTGATTCCTTTTTGAATTTAGCTCAGGAAGAAGGCATTATCAGTAAGAATTGTATTTTGCATCTTACTGTTAAGGACCCTCGGAAACAAATTTTATATCTATTACCAAAAATTCATAAATCTCTCACCAGTCCTCCCGGCAGGCCAATAGTTTCAGGTATATGATCTTTAACTGAACCATTATCTGCATTCCTTACCCAATATCTCAAACCACTTTTGTGTTTTGTCAGGGCAAGATTGCAAGATACTACATAATTCTTAAAGATTATCCAAGATACACAATTGGAGCCTGGGTGGATGATGTGTTCTTTAGATGTGAAAGCTTTATATACTAGTATTCCGCACTGTGCTGGATTACAAGCGTTACAGTATTGGTTGGACCGAGCAGCCCTCTATTCCCCTGGATTTAATACTTTGCTTATCTGCATGGCAGAACATGTATTAAACAAAAATGTCTTCTATTTCCAAGGACAATGTTACTGGCAGCTCTGGGGTACGGCTATGGGAGCATCTTTTGCTCCCATATATGCCGATTTGTTTATGGCATTCTTTGAGGAATGCATGATTTATGATCCATCACATAATATCTATCTTGTTGAAATAGATATATGGCGTAGATACTTAGATGACTGTTGGATGGTGTGGCGTGCAGATGCCGGGTATTTGCAGGAATTTGTAGATTATTTAAATGACAACATCTGGGGTATTGAATTCACAGTAACTTGTAATTTAGAAACCATTAATTTTTTGGATGTTACAGTATCTAGAAACAGAGATCATACCATGAATACAAGGGCATATCACAAATACCCTCAATACAAAACTTTATTGCATGCTTCTAGCATGCATCCACAGCAC
Organism: Protopterus annectens; assembly: GCF_019279795.1. Classification (NCBI taxonomy): domain Eukaryota; kingdom Metazoa; phylum Chordata; order Ceratodontiformes; family Protopteridae; genus Protopterus; species Protopterus annectens. The sequence goes on along the minus strand of NC_056731.1, from coordinate 822,842,964 downwards.
ACCATCAGAAATATACCTAAGTCACAATTCATGCATATGAAATGCCTCAGTTCCACACAACCGGACTATGATAGAGCCAGTTTGGATCTATATCACACATTTGGTAACGGGGATATGGACACCAGGATATTAGTAGGGCATGGGCTTGGTCCACTGAAATGGATAGGGATACCCTATTACAATATAAGACGCAGTCTGTGGACTCTTCTCATGCTACCATTAGGTTTGTCACCTCCTATGGTAGGAATTACAATGCCATCAGGGGTACTATTAATAGACATTGGAATATCCTTTTGGCCAATGATCATTTAAGAACAGTTTTGGGGCCAGAATGTCGGTTTACATACAGAAGAGGAAAAACCTTGGGTTCCATGTTTTCTCATTTTAAACACATCGGAAGTGGGGGAGCCATATATAAACAGTTAACCATTTCTGGGGATGAATTATTGGGTACATTCCCCTGTGGTCATTGTGGCTCCTGCAAACAGGTTAGTAAATCTAAACAGTTTTCTAGTCGAAATACCAGCAGAGTATTTGATTGCAAAATTTTTGGTAATTGCAGTAGCGATTGGGTGGTTTATTTGGCAACTTGCCAGTGCTTGGCCTTTTATGTGGGCCAGACTTCCAGATCACTTAGAACCCGTATTAATGAGCATAGAAGTGATATCAAGAACAAGAAAGAAACTAATGCCCTTTATCGTCATGTAGTGAAACACCAGCTAGCCCAATTTTCATTCATGGTCATTGACAGAATTATTGGTGATAGAAGCAACCCCCAAGGATGGCACAGTATACTTAATCATAAGGCGAAATACTGGATTATTAGCTTGGGTGCGTTATTCCCACCGGGACTGAATGACCATTTATAACCACATTTTTTATGAAGAATGATATATTCTCACTTATTAATAAGGTATTCATTTCAACATGGTTTATGTACATAGTTACTATTATCATCACGTTATTTTATTTTTAGATATTTTTATCTTTATACAATCTGGTATCTGAGTTTTCTTTGATATATAACTTTATATGTATATCAATTTATTATATCATTTTCTTTTCTCATGTTTTCTTTTGCCTTGATTATTTTTACATATTTGTTGTACTACATGATTAAGTAAATTTATGCATATTGTGTAGTTGTGTTTTTCCATTAGTCTGGCATTACAAACATGTACATACCTATTGTTTTTATTTGGTTTATTACATGGTCATCATAGGGTTTTTCAGCTCCTTCACTGTTTATCATTTTTGATTCAAACCCATTATCCAAATGTTGTAACCTTCATTATATATATATATATATATATATATATATATATATATATATATATATATATATATAGACATTTCCATTATATTACAGGTTAACTGTCAGCTCATGTTTATTTAATGGCTTGCAGGAATATACTATGGATTTTATTGGTTGGGGGTATATATAAATATGTATGTCATGATTGATTCTGTATGTCCATTTATTCCACACTGAAGAAGGCATCTTTTTGCCGAAACCAGTCTGTCCAATAAAGTTATTTATTTAGTACCTTATTTGGTGCTATGTGTCTCGTACTTTGAATCACTACAACTGCTGGCTAACTGTGTTTCTTTTATGGTATTTTCTGGCCGTGCAGAACCTACGTGCACAGCATTATGTTTGGTTGCAGCTGTACCATTGTCACCTCACAGCAAGAGATTCTCTGGTTTGATTCTCGGCTGGGGTGCCTTCTGTGCGAAGTCTGCATGTTCTCCCTGCATTTATGTGGGTTTCCTCCGGGTGCTCTGTTTTTTTCCCATGTCACAAAGACATGTATCCGGAGCATTTCTCCCCGGGCTTCCACTGAAAATTGGCTTTGTTCCAAGTCGGACTTTTCCCAGTAAACAAATGTTAAATAAAAATAAATAAATAAATAAATAAATAAAAGTGAAAGGGAAGGTCTACAAGATGGTAGTGAGACCAGCTATGTCATGTGGGTTGCGGACTGACAAAAAGACAGAGGAGCCATAACAAGTGTTGGCAGATTCTCAGATGTTACAATTTGCATTGTGTGTGCTGAGGATGGACAGAAGTATTAAACGTATATTAGTGTCAGCTCAGGTTGTGCCATTTGGAGACATATATTGAGTGGTGGGATTATATTGGTTTGGACATGTGCTGAGGAGTGATGCTGGGTATATTGGGAGAAGGATGCTAAGGATGGAGCTCCCAGGTGAGAGGAAAAGAGGAAGGTCTAAGATAAGATTTATGGATGTGGTGACAGAGGACATGCAGGTGGTTGGTGTGACATAGCAAGATGCAGAGGATAGGTGGAAGTGGCAGCAGATGATCTTCTGTGGTGACCCCTAATGGTAATAGCCAAAAGAAGAAGAAGATGAAATCTGTGTTTGGAGAAACTCCATCAGTACACTTGTTGCAGGAGTGTACAGTAGGAGTATCTATTTGAAGGTTAGTGTTTCTGGATTCAATCTGAACTTTAACAGTGTGTCTTTGTATTACCTGATCTGCTCTGGATTATGCAGAAAGGCTGTAACACTTTGCCCTTCCACATGCAGAAACATTAATACACTTATTTTCAAATACAATCAGGTGCTGCTGTGTAGCAGAGCAGATCTAGCTGTCAGAACCTCTGTTACATAACAAGCAGAAATTTAAAACTTACCTATCAATAACAGACATATTGATCCACCTTATGAAGGACCTCATAATGTACACCCCATAGATTAGTCACCTGAAAATAGCAGTCAGATCACATATACCCCTCCTTTTTGCATTCTCTATGCAGATGCCAGGTTCAAACCTCCCATTATCACCTACCGTTTTCCCTCTGTTTCCCCTGCTAGCCTAGTTGACACGAGTTTTTGACTCCATGCAGATAATGCCTCATGTCCACTAAACAGCCTGTATCTCCTACATCACTGAAGTACAGTTTTCAAGAGATCCACCTATAGTAAGAATCTGGAATCAGTGCTCTCTTGCTTCCAGAAGAGCAACACTAAACAGATTGTCTGCTCACATACCTTGACTCCTACTCATAACATGCACCAAACACAAACCATCATGTGCAGAGGTACTGTCCATAAACCGAACTAAACAGTGGCACATCCAAAACACAGTCACGCTACATCTAACACTACACCTAAAGCAGACAATACACACAAGAAATATTATCACCAGTGTCTCACCAGAGAATTGCTTAAGGCAATGGGCATCTATTCCAAAGGTTTTCATAATAGTTGACTGCATAGTGAGATGTACAGATGCTCTAGTCACAGCTTAAACAAGGATAAGTTTAGTGTCAGCTGTGTGGCAGAGGTAGTCGTCACAGCACACTTGCAATCAAGTCTCTCAACAACAAGTTCTGCTCTTAATCCTGCATACTTCATGTTGGTATGCACAACTTGAGAAGTAACTGTATGAAAGATATGAACATAGATATGACTGAGATATGAACATAGATATGACTGAGATATGAACATAGATACGACTGAGATATGAACATAGATATGACTAAATATGGGTCCCAGCCAGGTATGTCTCTATGTTTGAGCATCATTATACCCTTGCCTAGGATGATACCACTGTATAAAGGACAATAGATTTTCTGAAATTGCCTGTGTTTCTGGTGTCATTCTAATGTGATACAGCATCTGTCAGAGCATGCTGCTTTACCAGACATAAGGCACTTGACTGCACCATAATCCCTTTATTAGGCAAGGTCACAAAAGCAGAATTACCAATGTGAAAATATACAACTCCAACAAAATAAGGGTCATGCTGCTAAACTCTAGGAGTTCACATCTTAAACTGCACAGTTGATGCTGATTTCTGTGCAGTCACAGAAACCTTGTTCAAGGCTGCAGTAAGTACTCTGGCCTTGCAAGGCTACAATGCCTTCCAAACATCCAGACAGCAAATGGAAGTTGTGCAACCCCCCAGGAGGTGTTGTATCTATTTACACTGAAGATAATTATGCCTCAAGACTGGTTAGAGAAGATAACTATATGCATTTATTCTATGAACATTGTACTGTGGCTAGGAAACCCCTTCACGTTATCGCCATTAATAGGTCACCGTCCATAAACACGAATGGCCACACAGCTTATTCATAAGTATTTTGAACAAATAAAGTAGAACAAAACAACCCAGTCAGGGGTGAGTGAAACTATTCATCCATTGATCCAGATAATTATAGGTTGACAAGATCACTTGCACAATATTACATGGAGTATGTAAACTGAAATACCATGGAAGAAATAGTGCACTACCCTACAAGGTTATCTCATATTCCAGACCTGTTCCTCAACAGTATGAGTGAACAATGTAATGATACATGTGTAGTGCCTGCACTGTTAATCCAAGCATAAAGCAGTATGTTTTGAGGTAGATATAGCTACTGAAATCCATAAAGGATGGATGGTGCAGTGGTGCAGTGGTTGTATTGTCACTTCACAGCAAGAGGTTCTCTGATTCGATTCTCAGCTGGGGTGCCTTATGTGTGGAGTCTGCATGTCTTCCATGCATTCATGTGGGTTGCCTGTGGGTTCTCCGGTTTCCTCTCATGTTACAAAGACATGCATCTGGAGTGTTTCTGCCCGGGCCTCTGCTGAAAACTGGCTTTGTTCCAAGTCAGACTTTCCTGGTAAACAAATGTTAAAATAAAAATAAATAAAATGAAAAAATAAAGGAGGAGTCAGTTTCAAAAACATCATCCAAGGTAACTATACCCTATGTTCTAAGGGATGGTCTAATCTACTTCCAAGCCTCAGTTTTCACAAAGAACATTGACAGCTATAGTACATTACTCCCTGATGCCCTGTATACACATCTACACAAATGTATACACACAGCCGTGCCTGATGGGCTCAAACAAAGATCCTTTGGAGCATACAAACCATATTAGTGGATGTCTATCATTACTACATTATACAGTAAGTGAAAGAAGCTGCTGTTTACAAATATAACATTGAAAAACCAGTACTGGAAAGCCACGCTCCTCAGCATAAACAAGCAAATAAGACACATTCAAAAACCTTCACAGAGCAAATACGCTAATAATTTACAAAACATACCCAGGGATAACCATAAGGCTTTCTTCATTTACATCTGTAAACTGATATATATATATATATATATATATATATATATATATATATGGATCTACTTTTCTTTGTCGAAATTTCATTATTTGAAAAACAAAAGTAGAGGACCACTTACACGAAAGTGCACATAACAAAAGTGCACTTTTGCGAATATCGGTTCAACGAACTGATAAAAAACACAAAAACGAAACACAAAAAACAGTGTTTTGCAGGGGGGCAAGCCCCCCTGTACTCCCCATGTGGGGCGGCTGCACCCCCACACCCCCGCTACTTAAATATACTAACTCCAAGATCACACTTCAGTGGGGAAACAGGTAAATTCCCTTTTCCCCACTGTAGTATGCTTTTGCAACACAGTGTTTCCTGTTTTGTTTCTTATCGGTTCATTGAACCGATATTCGCAAAAGTGCACTTTCGTTTAAGTGCACTTTTGCGTGAGTGGTCCTCTACTTTTCTTTTTCGAAATAATGAAAATTCGACAAAGAAAAGTAGACCCATATATATATATATATGATCTTAAATATGAGCCAGAAGCATGAGTCAAAGATCTGGACATTTAGCAAAAATCTGTACAGTTGACAAATATGCAGACAGTACAGCAAAACATACAGCAGGCCTGAGAGGACACTTTAGCAGATATGTTGGAATATATCTATAGTACTGACATAAATGTAATCTGTTTACCAACTGCAGGAGTCCTATATCTGTGCATTCCTGACCATCGTGAAAAAAGTAAAGAAAGAGGTAATAGCAACAGCAACACATTTAACAGTATAACAGGAGGTAATACTTTTAAAAATCTATATCTACAGTAACTGCAATGTTAACAAGAATGTGGCTTACAACCTCAAAATAAGCTTAAAACTGCAGCTATCTTAAATACCCCCACCAAAAAAAACAACCTGACACACATATAAAATATATACACTATTACAGAATGAATGCAACAGTATTCTACTGATAATCTAACAAAGCATACCTGAAAGGTCCTCTTGAGATGCAGGAGTGACACCCGTGGCACCCATGTCCAGAATGTATTGGCTAATGAATTGCTGGGAGCTGTCCTGTGTGACCATGTTTGCCAGGAATTCCTTGGTGGCAGTGAGATGATATGCTGCAGGTCCACCAATGGTGATCTGTCAATCAAATGCCACTTCAGCCGCATGCCTCCTTGCAGCATGAATCATGTCCATGGCTCTGTGTCACACCTGCTTGTAGCTGCGACTGTGTCACCCAATTGCATTAAGGTTTCAGACCAGTTCGTCCCACATGGCTGCACGTTCTGACTTATTGGCCTGCCCTCTGGACATCAGGACTGCAGGATGTTGGCATAATACCTCAATTATGAGGTCATTCCCTCAAAAAACAGGGGCCTACGGCAAGCGGGCATATGGTTTACTGGAAGACAAAACAATGATAACACATATAAGAATCACATAAGTATAAATAAATTGTGTACAGATAAAGCAGCAAAGGACAGCTCTCAGTATTCCCCACTTGATTACAATTTAAATATTCAACAGTCGTCAAAAAATAACAAGGGGGTACAAAACAAGGAGAGTAGCAAGAGGAACATATCCTTGTTTGTGCCATAACAGATACTCAACTATGCTCACCCTCAGTCCATTCTAGTTTGTGCCATTGCAGGAACTCACCCCCCCCCCCTCACACACACACACACACACACACACACACACACACACACACACACACACACACACACACACACACACACACAAACAACATAACAGTCTAAGGAACAATTGTGATAACCAAATCAACAGTGAAATGTTAAAAGTGTTATCAAAGGATTATTCCATGAAACGTGTACATAGTTTTCACACAGCATTATACTTTCGGCTTACTCTACAGCTTCTGTACCTC
>NC_056731.1:822770980-822833480 GCF_019279795.1 Protopterus annectens | reverse complement strand
AGTCCAACCTGTAATGCCATAGAGCATGTTTTTCAGCTACTGCACTCACAGTGCTAGTGCCTACACACCTCTGGCCAAGGCCACCATTACAATCCACTGACATGTTCCTCAATGCTCATAGTATGTGCTATGCTACCCAAGTTAATATAGTGGAAACAGCAGCAAGATCATCAAGGAGATGGGGAACACATCCTACTGATAATGCCAAAGTCACCACAGCCACAAGCTGATGATGACTCAGAGGAGGAACCAGCAGCAGGTGTGGTTGTAGGCAGAGATAGGCATGCTCTGTATGTCCTTGCCTTGGTTATGAGACAAGCCACAGCACAGTGACTCACCACCTAGAAGCCTAAAACCATCCTCTGACATCACTATAGATTTGTACTAGGGAAGCATTAGAGATAATAGTTCTCAACCATAACTAAATCAGTCAACAGGCAGGATGCCAGACATGCAGAGTAGCCAGACCAACACAGTCTTGTTAGTCCCATAGCAAATACACACCTTTGCTCCCCACCCCCAAAAGAACAGTCAGCACTTGTTTGTGACATCCAGCCTGTCTTTCCTTAGTTGGTAGTTGCATATCATGTTATTCTCAGCTAATATCCTTTAAAATTGTAAATGCAATGATATAGAATAGTGTACACACTGTATTCCCCAGAGTACTGGACAGATGAATGATAAAGGAACACCGACATATAAAAAAGTGCTGTATGTTTGCAAGCAAAAATTATAACAGGGTGTGTAATCAGTAAGTGAAATATTTTAAAAGTGAAACATTTCACTACATGTACAGGTAACATAATATTTTATTACGACTGTACATTATTTTCAGTTTGATTTTGTGCTGGATGACTATTAATGCTTGCTACAAAGGTGTATGTGTGAAACACAGGGTTAAGGCACCCATCCTGTGTTCTGCATGTGCATTGGATGGTGAATTGGGTTGTAGACTTATGTAGGCATATGCAGCGGTTAGCGTTTGTCGCCTCACAGCAAGAGGATCTCTGGTTCGATTCTTGGCTGGTGTGCCTTCTGTGCAGAGTCTGCATGTCCTCCTCGTGATCAAATTCACTTTAAAAGACATGCAGGTAGGTGCATGCATGAGTGGGTGTGCCTTCCTTGAAGGTTGGGCACTGGGCTGGCAACTCAACATCATAAAAGTTTACTGCCAATCATTAGTGGACCGGAGTTCCGCTGTGGCGACCCCTAACCGGGAAAAGCCGAAAGACAGTTATTTCCTGTATAGTAACATAGTCTACTGTGTATGTAATACATTGATTTTATTTTCTGCCTATTATCACTTGTTTTTATCTCAATATTTGAAGCCACTGTTTGTGTGTTGCTGTGTGCAGCACAAATGGCTTCAGCAATGAGCAGCTGGTTTGCACGCACATTGAAAGTGCACAAACTGCCAAAGTGACTCACTCAGGTAGCTTATGGGACCCAGATATCTAAAAATAGACCTGGGATGTATTCTCTTAAAGCCAGTCTGCATATCTCAAACCCACTAAGCGTTGTTGTGCTGCATGTAACAGTGAGAACCTCAGGATAAATATTAATGTAACTTCCCCTGTAGCTGCAGATGTTAAGCGTTGACCTGAAGTTCACATGGTCCTGGGTTCTGATACAAGGATTTCAACTTGTATTTGACTAATGTGACCTTGCATTAGTTCGCAATGAAATTAAACATACACATGAATTCTTTCATTCTTCTACTGGGAACAGCTGTGAGTGTAGGCTACCATGAATAAGGTCGAGGGTTGTAATGCAGTAGACATCTGTCATTTTTCAAAGGTGTCCAACTTCACAATATAGTCACCCTCAGTTATAGCAGTTGGCCTAATATTTCTTACATCATAGTTATTTTCCTGATGGATGACACACCAATATTTCAGTTATGTACTTACCTGATAATATCTGTATTGGTTAACATCTTTAATTGGTTCCCATTGTGCAAATGCGTTGCCTGTGGTTGCGTGATTCTAAGGAGCACTTACTATTTTCAAATGCTGCAAAATCCAAAAGTCCACATTTTCAGAGTCTGTCGTAACTGGAATTGACAGGAAAAGTCATTATAGCTTGGTTTTCATCTGCATTAGACATGGCTGGTGTTCGGGGAGAGGTTTTAAGATTTCAGTCTCAAAGGTGGGGTGTGCAGGAGTCCAAAGTGTTTGTTGGACTCTAGTAAATGATTATGTTCCCTGACTGTTGCAGGAGCATTATTATGGATCTGATTACAATCAGATGCATGGAATAGTTTGGCCTGAGATTTGTCCAGTGCTACCAATATCCCCCACAGTGGCAAACAGTGTAGGAATCACTACTGAGACCTCAGGATGTGGAAAAGGGATACCCTCGACTGTTGGATCAAGGAATGTAGGACTGACAGCACTCCACAGATTTGTAAGTATCACACACAGGCACTGCTTGTAAGATGTAGCAGCTGCATTTGTTCAGGATTGGTGTTCTTAATAGTATTATGTTGTATTCTGTTTTTTCCACAGCTAATGATGATCGATTACTGAATGAGCGAACTTATGAAGAAAGATTCAGAGAAGCACTAGACTCCAAACAGCAGAAATACTCCCAAGAGCTTTATTCAAGTAAAAATAAAGCGTGTAGCATGTAAAAAGTACTAACAAGTACTAAAAACTGAGACTGTAAACGTACGAAAATAAAACTGTAAAATCAAATTAGTGTTAAGTGCTTTTCGTCTGGATCCTATCCGGACTTCTTCAGACAAACAATCAATCTTGAAATACAGTTTAAATAACCTCTCCTTTGTAATACTTATTAAATAATTTACTTTTTGTCTGTAAATCTAGACCAGTATTAGTATTTCGTAATGTTAAAAATAAAATGTAACAGAATACAATAAATTATTTGTAGAAAGATTTGTATATTATTTGTGAAGTTACTAATGTTCTTTTTTTAATCTCACTTCACCCTTTCGCTTTGTTTTTCTATGTATTTCTTTTATTTTATTTGTATTTTTATTATATTATTTATATAATTATATGATTTATTATCATAATTATTTTATTACTTCTTATGTTTTGTTTATTACATATAATTTGTATTGATTTGTTGCTAAATACATTTTCATTTCTTATTTATCATTGTTTGCAATTATTATTTTTATAATTTATTATATGTTTACATTTTTTAAGTTGCATTCTTTCCATTTTTTGTGTTATGTTTTATTTCATTACTGAATTTTAATTTTATGTTATTACTACAGCATGGCAGGGTAGGTCAGTTCCCCATGATCTGCCTACACTCGCTCCACTTGCTATAGCACCAAGGCCCATCACTTCTGGGATGCAGCCTGACAGCACCCCCCCTACTATCCTGTCCTACCTGGACCTTCAGGTAGATCTTGCCTCAGAGGATAGGCCTGTGGTTCCCTCTGGGAGAAGAGGCAGAGGGGGTGATTTTGTCACCTAAGCTGAGGTACCAGTTCTGGTGTGTAGGACTGTGGGTCAGACAATTGGTGTATGCCTATGCCAAGTGGAGACACTGAGCTCCAATGTCGTCCTGAATAGCTGAAGAACACGCAGATGTAAGACACTGCAGCTATTGGCGCAGTGAAGTGACAGTGATGACAGTCCAATGGGTGAGGACTTGATTATCACTGTCATTTCCCTTCCTCAATATTCCACTCTCTCCTTAAAAAAAAGGCACCCATCCCCCAAAAAATTGTCCCATACATAGCTCTCCATTTTGCACAAGTGTCCACCTGACACACTTAATTTTGTCCAATTGGCCTCAAACTGCAGTTATATTGTTGTCACCCCTCTCTCTGGAGGTGACAGTTCAAATTCAGCTTCTGTACATGTGCTCAGCTGTTACTGTTGAAGAAATGGATAGCTATGGTTCTTACCTACATCCTTCCTGCACATTCCTGCCTTCCTTTTACTTTGTTTTCCCCCCTGCTTGTTCCTCTTTAACCACTTTCCTGTCTCCTCATTTATTTTCTTTAGAGAATCTTTGCAAGATGGTGTGCAATGCACAGCATTGCTTAATGATAAAAATAATTACTATTGGTTATGTTAACTTTTATTGGATACCAGTACCATGTAGCACCAAATATTTCATTATTACTGCACTGAGTGCATAAACAGCTAATGACACAAATTCATAAATATCACAATTTATAATTTTGATATGCGCATAAAAATATTTGAAATAATAGATACACCTGTATTTGAACCTAGTACCATCTGAACCAAAACAAAATACCATCAATGCATTTAACAGATAGTGCTACAGAGTCAGTTGAATAGCAGGTGTATTTTACACATTGTATAGATAATTGCACACTACACTGCTGTTGCATACACCTGTTACTTAAATAAATCTTTGGCTGCAGGTAATAATTGACTTCAAGTACTGTTACTTACCTTTCTTGGTCCACATGCAACTGTTTTGGAATGCATGTGTAGGTAATACATTTCAGTAATATTCTCATTCCTCTTCATTTGTCTCAACTGTTAAGAATTTTGTATAATAACCACAGTTTTTGCCTTGCCTGATTGCTGTGTTTCTCCATAACTTGTGGTTATACAATAATAATAATACTAATAATAACAACTATATATAATACAAATTATAATAATGAAATACCTGTTATTCTATCATGTTTCTAAGTTTGTAAGAGCAATATTTACAGCTTGTCCCTTTACTGATGGCCCTTTGTCCCCCCCATTGTGTATGGCTTTGTCCAGATCTATTGTTCTAACAAGTTGACAGGTATGTTCCTATTACTGAATTAATATTTCATTAGCCTTGCTGAGTGATGCTGCACAATGCATGGCATCGCTCAAACACGCTTTAGTGAGAATATTTGAGAATTAGTATTGATTGTATACAATACATCTGCTCATTAACTGACTCTGTGGCTGGACGGATTAATGCATTGGTGATGAAGGCAGGTGGTACTGGATTATAAATGGGGCTTCGGCATAATTTTTATGAGTGTGTATGTGATATTTTTACATACATTCACTGATACTACTGCCGCTCACCATTGTTTAGCAATCATGCTCATAGCATACCATCGCACAATGATTCTTTAAAGAAAAGAAATGGGGGAGACAGGAAAGTGGTGAAATGAGGAGCAAGCAGGGGGAAAACAAAGTGAAAGCAAGACAGGAATGTGCAGGAAGGGTGTAGGTAAGAACCATAGCTATCCATTTTGTTAACAGTAACAAGTGAGCGCATGTACAGATTCTTAGCTGAATTTGGACTGTCACCACTAGAGAGAGGGTTGACGACAACATAATTGCGTTGTGAAACTAATTGGACCAAATTAAGTGTGTCAAGTGGACACATGCGAGATGGAAAGTTGGATGGGATGATTTTTTTTTGGGACAGGTGCCCTTTTTTTTTATTAAGGAGAGAGTGGAATGTTGGGGAAGAGACATAGGCAAGACATGTCTGGGGCAGGCAAGTTGTGAAGGTGAGGAAACATTTGCTGACAGACAAGACATACAAAACAAGAGACAAGGTTAGTGAAGAGCACAAGGGAGGGTGAACACCACGGATGGAGTGGGGGTTGGGAGTCCATGGTCCCATGGACATCAGGCACGGTAATGTTGTGACTCAAGTCCTCACCTATCGGACTGTCTTCACTGTTCCATCAATGTGCCACTTGATGCAGTGGCCGACATCTGTGCATACAGCCAGTTTTCCATACCAGGATGGAAAGTAGGCTCTTCATCTGGCATAGGCACATGCCCACAGTCTGGTGCACAGTCCTATGCACCACACTTGGCAACTCTGCTCAGGTGATGAATGCACCCTTCTACCTCTGCTCCCATAGGGGACCACAGGCCTAGGCTCTGGGGCAGAACTACTTGAGGATCCAGGTAGGGCAGGGGCAGTGGGGGGGTGCTGCCAGGCTGCAGCCCAGAAGTGCTGGGCCTTGGTGCTTCAGCTGGTGTGATGAGTGTAGGCAGATCACGGGGAACTGGCATACCCTGCTGTGCTGTATTAATAACATAAATAAAATTAATAAAAAAAAACACACCGACAAACTTAGAAGCGCACAAAATATGAAGCCAGTTCTCTCAGATCAGTCCTTATCAACCATTTGGAGGTATGCATTCAACCTAGCAAAAACAATAATAAAGCTGAGAAAGTCAACAATGACGTTAATGCTTAGAAGAATGCATGAGCAGTGTGTAATATCTTTTCAATAGTGCCTCCAGAAGGTTTCAAAAATCAAATTAAAAACAATAATGAAATAAAACATAAACCAACATAAATAGTGGTACAGTGTGGATAAGTAAATGTACCCTTTTCCTCATGGTAGTCTGATCTCAGAGTTGGTATATATAACTTGCAGGGGTGAGGGGGGTGCAGATCCCCACAACTGGGGTGCAGGGGGTTTGCCTCTCTGCAAAAACATGAAAACGGTTGTTTTTTTTGATATTCAGGTTTTCGGAAACTCGATCAAATGGTTTCGAATGTATGAATTTCGAGATTCTGAAAACTCGATCATCTGAAATAGACCCATAAATATATCTATATATCTATATCTATCTATGTATGTATGTATGTGTAGATATATATATATATATATATATATATATATATATATATATATATATATATATATATGTGTGTGTGTGTGTTTGTAACTGTTTCATTTATGTTTCTTAAGAGTATTTCCTTTTCTCTGAGGTATGGCAATCTCAGAGTTGGTTAATATAAGTTCACGAGGCTGTTGGAGTGGTATCATACCTCTCAACCTGGAAATAAAAATCTGGACAAAGGCCTGTAAAAAGTCGGTACAACTGGCCAAAAATTGGAATACTAATTAACATAAAATGTGCATTCATAATGTATATATATATATATATATATATATATATATATATATATATATATATATATATATATATTTATTTTTTGTTTTATATTTGTTCACCGGGGAGGTCCGACTGGACAGAGCTGTCTGTTTTCAGCGGAAGCCTGGGGAGAAGCTCTCCAGAACAATTGCTAACATACTACACAAGATATTTACACATTCAGTTATAAAAATATAGCAGATAATAATATATGATTGCATAAGATAATTACATAAGCATAGAGATTTAGACATACAATTAAAAGTTTAGCAGGTTGTAACATCTGATGGTTGTTCATACAGTATGTTTAGTAGAGATCATTTTGAAGATGTACTGAAGATAGGACAATAAAGGAAAACTAAAAAAAGGAAGAGAATATAGACAAGGTCATATGAGGTGCACTGACATTTTAAGGGAAATCTTTTCAACTTAGTCTATCGGAGAGTTAATGGGTATAGACAGGACAGTGAAGAGTAGGCAGCAGTGAGTTGGTAAGTAACATGTGATAATACATAATGGATCTCTGGGAGTTTTAAAGAGGAAGTTGGATAGTGGGTAGGGGAAGGAGTTAGAATATGTCAGCCATGTGCTAGGCAGTTGCATGTCCAGGAGTTGTTAGGTGGAAAATAAGCTGTTTTTTGAAGATGGTTTTGTTAGGCTGTAACCTGATTTGTAGTGTTGGGAGTTCCAAGTCTTGGCAATGTTGCTAGAATACAGGGAGTCACCAGAGCTGTAATGGCTTTTGGAGATTGTGATTAGTGCCCTGTTAGTGGATCTAAGTTCTCGGTTATTGGAGTAGAGGGTGATCAGGTCTTGTAAGGCTGGAGTTTTATCAGGTTGGTACAGTATTTGGTGAGCTAGAAGAAGTTGGTTTAGAGCTAAGGTGTTAGGGAGTTTAAGCCAGGAAAGCTGTTTTAGGGCCTGACAGTGGTGGGTGCGGTATGAAGAGTTTGTGGCAAATTTTGCTATTTTGTTGTAGCATACTGATAGCTTGTTTAAATCGCTCTTGTTTAGATTAATTAGGACAGGAGAAACATACAGTAAAGTAGAGAGAAGATGGGTATGAGCTAGGGTAACTTTACTGTTGCTGGTTAGGAAGTTTTTACATCTGTAAAGAGTACCTAATTTTTTGTTGATTTTAGTTATTGTATGAGCTACATGTTTATCAAAATTCATATTATTGTCAATAATGAACCTTAGTAATTTGATTTGTGTGACGGGGGAGATAGGGAATTATCTAATGCAGAAAGAGAGAATGCTGCTGCTTTGGAAGGATGAAAGATCATAAGTTGGGTCTTTTTAGGATTTAGTATTAGTTTGGAGTTTGTTAGCCAGGTATCGATGGATGTAAAGGCTTCTTCGGTCTTGATTTGAAGTTGTTGGAGGGTGGAGGCAGACCAGATTAAGGTGGAGTCATCAGCGTATTGACCCAGGTTTGCTAGAGGGGGTGGCTTTGTGAAGATTATTTGTATATATAGTGAAAAGTAGGGTTCCTAGGATTGATCCTTGGGGTACTCCTAGTTTTACTGGAAGTAGGGGGGTTAGAGAGTTTTTCCACTGAACATCTTGTTGGCATTGGGAGAGATAGTCCTGAAACCATAATAGAGTGGGGGTAGTTAGTTTTAATTATGAGAGTGGTGCCATTAGTTTTGTATGGGAGACTGTATCAAATGCCTTTGATAAGTCAAGGAAAACTGCAGACACTAGTTGGCCGCTGTTGCGTTACATATTTACTAGGTTACTAAAATGGATGAGTGCAATGGTAGTGCTATGGTTGGGGTGGAATCCATGTTGAGTTTTGGCAAGAAGATTGTTGGAGAGGAGATGTGTTAGGATCTGGGTGTGGATACATTTTTCCATTATTTTAGCCAGTGGAGAAAGTATAGCTATAGGACAGTAGTTTGTTAGGTCAGTGGAGTTGCCCCCTGTGTGAATTGGTATAATGTAGGAGATTTTTCAGAGAAGTGGCACCTTTTGTTCTAAGACTGATCTGTTAATGATTATAGAAACTGAGTATGAAATGGCTTTGGCAGCTATTTGTAGGAATTTGGAAGGTAGTTTGTGTACTGCTAAGGTGGTGGGTTTGAGTTTGGTTAAATGTCTATAGATGATGTAAGTTGGTACAGGTTCAAGGGTGAAGGAGTTGGCATTATTTGATGGGTTATATAGTATAGTGGGGGTTGAGGAGGATGGCTCTGTTGACAACTTTAATATAGAGTTGGTAAAGAACTCATTGAATTAGGTGGCTGTGTTTATAGAGATGGTGTCTATGTTTGGATGAGGTGTTGGTGATTTACCTGGTTGGAGAATATTGTTTATAGCGGCCCAGAACTTTTGTGGGTTGGTATTATGCTTAGTTTGAATTTCATTATAGTTTTTTGTTTGTCTAGTCTGATTTGTTTTTTTACAGTGTTTCTCGTGGTTTACCACCGTTTAGCCAACGGACACAATGTCGACAGTCCGTGTATCAAATGCAATGCAGCAAATCAGGAAAATACCGAATGCAAATGCATCGAACGGCAATCCCGCTCCCCCTTTTGGACCCATGTTAACACTCGTTTTGGATGTAGAGCGGTGGAAAATGTCGCATTCGGTGTTCTTTGTGACATTTCAGCCATTCGACATGTAAAACTTTGTGATTTCGACTCGAGCATTGGTGGATTCGACTGCAGTGTATTCGATTAAACGGCGGTATACTGTTTCTCACTTGTAAGAATGTTTGCCTATTAGGAGTAGTTTTGCTTCTGTGCCAGGTGTCCCATGCTTCATCCCTTTGTTTCATAAGTTGCCTAGCGCTCTTTGTAAGCCATGTGGCATAGATGATTTTAGTGCGGATCTGTCTTGGTGGAGCAAGATTGTTGAGAAGGCCTAAGAAAATAGTGTTGAAATACACAACTGCTTTATCTAAAGGAAGTGTTAAAAGAGGGGACCAGTTAGAGTGTTTAAGGGCTGTATTAAGGTTGTGAGGCCTGAGGTTTTTAGTGTATCTGATGTGTTTAAGAGAGCTAGTTCTAGTGAGTTTAGCTTGGTCTCTGTTGAAGAAGGTTGGGAGGTGGTCACGGTACCAAAATTATGGGTGGAAGATGGGCGATTGGTGAGAATCCAGTCTAGTATTGATTCTTTTTTTGAGGTTTTGTCTACACTACTAGGGGTTGGTATAAGTTGTGAGAATCCATAAAGATTAATATGATTTAAGGGGTGGGGTGATTTAATTGAGGTCCAATCAATATTGAAGTCACCTAGTATAATGGTTTCATGGGGGAGGGTTTCTGATGTCCATTGGAGAAGAAATTCTAGGGTTTTGATGTCATCTCCTGGAGGGATCTATGATCCTAAGCAGGGGCGGCTTGTGGTATCGGACTGCCGGACTGCAGCCCTCCCACCTAGAAAAAAAAAAAAAGAAAAATCTGTAAAACTAAAAAAAAAAACAAAACAAAAAAAACACGAGTCTAGACTGCAGTCCGGATAGAGAAACAGAGGTCCGGACTGCTTTGGCTGCAGGCAGATCCAATCAGGACTGAGAGAGGTGAGCTGCTCTCACGGTACTTTCACTGCGCAGGCTCATTCAGGAGGTAGGTGTAGCAGGTTTTGGTCGCTGGCTGGATTGCTCCGTGTCACGGGTGGATTTTGCTGCTTCAGGTCGCTGGATTGCTCGGGTGGGTTTTGCTGCTTGGTCAGACATACATCAGGTAAGTGAGTATGTGTTGCTTCAGGTCGTTTCGCTGGCTGGAGGAGTTTAGGGCTGCTTGGAGGATTTTAGGTCTTGATTCGCTGGCTGGAGGAGGGGTGTGTGTGTGAGTGTGAGTGTGTGAGTGTGTGTGTAAAATGCCCCACTTACTATATACTGGTGGCTAGAGAGAGCAAATGGTGGTGGATAGAGACTCAGGCTTGAACCCTGTACCTTGGATGCAGGTGGCAAGGACCTGAATTCCCTATCCACCATCATTTCTAAAAAAACTTGCAGATTTTTGCCTCATATTTGTTCTGTTCCTCATAAAATCTGTGATTTCTGTATCTACATTTTTCCTTGCAAAGTCTGTAGTGTAGTGGTGCACTGGTACCAGTGTTGCCTAACAGCTACAGGTTCTCTGGTTTGATTCTTGGCTGGGGTGCCTTCTGTGTGGTGTCTGCATGTTCTCTTTACTTGCAAAGATGTGATTGGCATTTCTCTCTACTCTGCTGAAAATTGTCTTTTGTTCCAAGTCAGACTAGTTTCCTGGTTAAAAGTTTAAAAAATAGGCATTTGAATTTCAGACTTCATATTCTTAAGAAAGTACATGGTAACACAAAATTGTTCTAGCAGTTGTCTAAGTTTATAACATGGATATTTGAAGTTTGTCCCTATTTTTGGGACTGTATTTCCCCATTATTGGCTTTGTCCAGGTATTTGTGCTAAGGTTGAGAGTTATCTATGGTGAGAACTGTATTTATTGAATGTTTGGGGGCTGTATTCCCTCTCCATTACTGGCTTTGTCCACATGTTTTTGCTAAGAGGTTGAGAGCTATATTGAGAACTGAATTCACTGAATGTTTGGGGGCTGTATTCCCCCCCATTATTGGCTTTGTTCAGGTGTTTTGTGCCAAGAGGTTGACAGCTATGCTGAGAACTGAATTCACTAAATGGTAGCCATTTAAGTTTATCTTCCTCTCTTTGACAAAACAGCTGATTTGGCATAGCGGTATGTTTCTCTGACTGTTTTGCACAGGGTCCCCTGGGTTAAAGACGTGGCAATGAAATGTATGGTGGTAACACAGCATTTTATTCTAGCAACTTTCAACATTATACAAGCAATGTTTAAAATGTGTCCCTGGTTGTCCCCCCCCCCCAAATAAATTTCGGCTTTTTCCAGATTTCTTGTGCTGCAAAGTTCAGAGATACAACTGTATGTCGAGTAGATTTTACAAGGAACTGAGAGCTGCAGGGGAACAAAACTTTAGTGCTGCTTATTCTGAGTCTGCTTGCATTAATAACACAACAGGTAGTGTACTTGCTTTTGATGCAGAAGGCTGTGGGTTCTACTCCCACAGTAGATGCATTGCTGATACTGCACTGTGTTGTAAAGTGGGTGGATGCTGCAGTCTTTTTGGCAAAGATACCTAGAGTAGTAACTATGAACCTGTTATCAGTTTGCCATACAGTCCCTATTGCGATATTACTAGCTTATTTTTATTTTTTTTAATGCATGCAACATAGGCAATTTATTCCTCAAGGGCAACAGGCACTTTATTTGTAGATGAATAAACAGTGACATATAAAGTTGTTTGCTAGCGGCAACCTCTTCATTGTTACAGATTTCTTTAATGTGGAATTATTCAGATGACTTTTACTATTTCAGAGATTGTGCATATTTACTGATACTGGTGGACTGTAGAAGGTTGAGTAGACTTTTATAATGGAAATGTTCTGAATCGGGTAGTTTTGTCATTGGTGCATGCATTTTGTTTAATTGTTTACTGGAAAAATGTTCAAAACAATAAATTTAAAATGCCGTCTAACAACTGTACTGTATTGTACAAGGAATATAATTTAGTAGAATCAGGAAGGTGTATCAAAGAGCATATGTATGTTTCATGAGCAAGGGGCCTATGATTTGAAAGCAGCCCAAAGTTAATCTTTATCTGCCACTGGCAAAATATATTTTCTTTGAATGTGGGTTTCAATGCTGTTTCATTGAATGTGCGTTTCAAGGGCAGAGAAGTTTTTAATGCTAAGCCTGTTTTCATTGTGAGACTGCATTGCTTTGTTTAGCAGATATCTTAGTGTTTGTGCTATAAAACGCAAAATAAAACTTTCAAATGAAATCCAGATCAT
Source organism: Protopterus annectens (assembly GCF_019279795.1). Taxonomy (NCBI): domain Eukaryota; kingdom Metazoa; phylum Chordata; order Ceratodontiformes; family Protopteridae; genus Protopterus; species Protopterus annectens. Next base: position 822,820,811 of record NC_056731.1, on the reverse strand, counting down.
CATAGAAGTAAAGCAGTATGCACATATAGTGTTTATGGTAAATGGAGTGATAATAGCCAAGTAATGGATCATTGGAATGGCTGCAGGGGGGAGGGCTCCGTTCGACCATGATTTTGTGAGGGGGAAGGGCGGCAAACTCAGACAGCCCCAGCTGAACTATACCTCCCAACTGTCCAGATTTTCACAGACTGAATAGATTTTTGCTTCTTATTTTTGGTTTGTTCCTCATAATATTTGTGGTTTTCTGGAAAATCATTTAGGAATTAAGTCACTAATGACACTGAGTTTCAGACTTCATAACCTTCAGAAAAATGCATGCTGAAGTAAGACCTGTTCTATCAACTGTCTCAGTTTATACAAGAGCAATTTTTAGTACTGTTTATGTTCCCCCAATATATTTGGCCTTGTCCAGATTTATTGCATTAACAGGTTGAGAGGTACATACAAATAAATTGCTTTATAGAATTAGGCATAGCCAAACCTCTCAACTGTCCCCGAATTTGGCTCAAAATGTTGCTCTTCCCTTAATAATCCCTCCAAAAATAGCAATTTTGGAAGAAAACATGTAGGGTTTACAATTTAGAAATAACTGTAATAATCAGAGTTATAGATTACTTTTATTTCAGAAATGCATGTAGATTTTTTTATTTTGTCAGCTGCTCAAGTTAGCAGTACTATTATTAAAAAATGTCCCTTCTTTGACAGGTTCCCAGCTGTATTGTGTGGATATTTTATATTTTTGCATCACATTTTTGGTCCATTTTTCATAAAATTGTTTTTTTGGCAAATTAGTGGTAAATCATTAAAGACTGAAGTTAGAAAATGACAGACATTTGAGTTTCAGATTTCATATCTTTCAGAAAATTCATACTAATACAAGACCTACTATTCTATTATCTTTCTAAGTTTATAAGAGCAATATTTAAAAATTGTCCTTATTTTTGGGCCTTTGTCCCACTTCTATGTATGGCTTTGCTCTGATGGTGAGGTATGAAAAATGTGTCGGGGCCATCAGTCAGCCAGAGACATTTCAAAATGTGACATACTTGTTGTATCCCACTCCCCCATGTAATGACTCTGGATGTGTCCAAGCAAGGCAAGGAGCAGTTGTGCAGTGTAAATGTGCAGGGTATTCCCCCATGCAGTGTAAATGTGCAGGGTATCCCCCATCCAAGGTAGACAAAAGTACTACAGTGGCTTTTCATCTGTTCTTGATTTTGCAGAATGGTCTGGTTTCAGATTTCATATCCTTCAGAAAATTCATACTAATACAAGACCATCTATTCTATTATCTTTCTAAGTTTATAAGACCAATATTTAAAAATTGTCCTTATTTTTGGGCCTTTGTCCCACTTCTATGTATGGCTTTGCTCTGATGGTGAGGTATGACAAATGTGTCGGGGCCATCAGTCAGCCAGAGACATTTCAAATTGTGACATACTTGTTGCACCCCACTCCCCCATGCAGTGACTCTGGATGTGTCCAAGCAAGGCAAGGAGCAGTTGTGCAGTGTAAATGTGCAGGGTATCCCCCCATGCAGTGTAAATGTGCAGGGTATCCCCCATCCAAGGTAGACACAAGTACTACAGTGGCTTTTCATCAGTTCTTGATTTTGCAGAATGGTCTGGTTTCTGTCATATTTTTGTACAGTTGATTTATGCTTATTACTCAGAAAGTGCCTGTTGCTCTGTGTTTTAAGTAGCAATGCTTTAATGACCATCAGGTAAGCTTGTCTGAGATCATAACATGCAAGTAAGCTTTAATAAGCATACTGTTAAAGAATTGCCAACATTGAAGCCTTTCTGTTGTTGCCATGCAGAGAATACTTAACTAGATAATGTATAAGCATTGGGTATTGAAATGCATATGACAGTATTTGTAATAAAGGACAGGGTTACATTATATTAAGAAGCTCATTACACTTGGAGACTTCCAGTGGTCTCTGAGGGCTTTACCCATAAACTAAACAGAATGCCATTCATGTGTGGTCCATAACCTGTACAGTAATCCTTTAAGCAATGTATCTTGAGCTTGTTTGCTTCTCATTTTTTACTTTGATCATGTTTTCCCCATGAAACAAGTAGATAGTTGTCAGGCAGCAGGTCTTTTTTGGATAAACATTTTTACAAGTGGGGGTATCACAGAGATTGCTACTTTCAGCATGTTACTTGGTATTTTAATAAAGCTGAATATAAATTATAATGCAGTGCAAGGAGAAGTGGTTTGAGCTGAGTGCTGCATGTTTTTCTTATACTTGATTTTGACTGGCATTCCAGTAATGTATTTAAAAAGTAATTTATTTTTTCATGCCTCACAACCTTTTTGTTTCCATCTAGATATTAAGTAAGCTGTCACGCAGCCAATGCATTGAAATATTTTTATTCTTTTACACTTCATTTGTCTTGATTGGACTCTCATAATGAGGGTTTGGCACCCAGGGCAGCATATTTAATTAATGTTTAGTTTTTGTGGTTTTGAGCATAGCTCCTCCCCTTTCTAGTTGTCCGCACCCCTTCCCATTGACCCCACCCATTCGGCTATCTCCTGCAGCCCCCCTTTGATTTGAAGTCACCAGCCGCCCCTGATCCTAAGATATTTAGCTGTTTTTGTGTATTTAGTCTTACCATAGCAAGTAGGATCTCTGCATTATTAAATGCAGGGATTTCTAAGTTAAATAGTTCAACACTAACTCTATCTTACATGATTTGAAATTAATGCTGATTATAGAAGTCATCCTAGAGTGCAGTTGCTACATAGTATCATTCTTGGTGTATTTTGTGGCTCTCTACATAGGAATGCCTGTGTAAGATGTTGTTGTTTATTATTGCATATTCAATCTTTCAACCTTAATTTTTGTTCAATGTCATATGTTAGACTTTTTTACCGTACATTTTTTAATCTACTGCCTTCTTTCTCCTTTCCTTAACCCACCTAGCTTATAAACTATATCCTGCTGTAAGACCTGTGTATGCTACCTGCCCACCCTGCAAGAACCCCCAACATAACTTCAACTATCAAACTACAAGCTAAAGGAAGCTGTTGTCCTATTTTTCAAATCTCCCTCCATCCAAAGAATCAGAGAAAGTATGTCTGACCTCTCTACTAAACTGAGAAGTTGTATTGTAACTAAAACCTAGTCTTTTGCTACAGTGTAGTACTTTGTATTAAATCTCCTACCTGAACCAGGTACCCAGCAGCCTATCTCTCCATCTCCCCCTTAGGGTATTTATCTCTCCTTATTTTTGTGTTGTCTAATCCTGTCCTCTTTCTTCTTCGTCCTCCTACATAATTTAAATGTAATTTTAAACTTTGTCCACTAGGGGGTTCCATTCCCAAGGCTCCTAGTAGCTTCTAAATAATCCTTACCTTTTCTATTTTAGTTCAACACTAAACTACTCTGTTATACTCTTCTGTTCTGCCATTTAGCTTACTTTGTCTAGTCCCTTCTCCTTTCCTCTTTGTTTCTGCTATAGTCCTTAGCCCTAGCTATTTTTTAAATATACTAACACTCCCCTCTTACCTCTTACTTCCAAGAACTTAGCTGTATTCTGCCATTTCACTGATTGTTTCTGTGAGCTATTTCTCACTTGCTCTAACCCGCTCTGTTCGCCCTGTGGGCTCACTTCGCTCCCCTACCCTACCCCCAATATCCACACACCCCAGTACACTTAACCTTATACTACTCAGACCACACCCCTATCTTCTATTAACCAATTACCTCTCACTTCCTCATTAACTTACCCATCCTATCCCCTGCTACCTTCATCTACCACATTTTTCTCTCTAACTACTCCACCCTTTTACTATCTCATTAATTTACATATCCTATTCACCTGTTTTTCCCTTTAACAACTCTACCCTTTAACCTTGTTCTTACCTCTGTGTCATATTTCCTAGCATCTATCTCTTATTCCTCCCAGACATGCCTACTATACACAGGCCTACCCTCAATAATGGTCTTCTCTTTCTCACTATTATTACTCCCCTATTTTTATCACATTACCTTACTTGCTATGAGCATCATAGCCTCTCTAATTCTCCGCTCCCCTTAAAACACACAATTTCAGTCTCTCCTCTAACCATAGATACCCACTTAAACATAACATCCTCACCATCCTACCTCCTTCCTAAATTCCACAGATTAACCCATATTATATATCCACACACTAAAAAACAAATCCCTCTCCTTTATAAAGTCTTGAAACACCTTCATAGCCCTTTACAGCTCCTATTACTGCATGGAGATATACATCCTAACCCAGGCCCAAATAATACAATGTCAGATCTTCATTCTGACCATCCCATCACTTCTCGCATCTCTAATATCTCTGACAATTCTCTCCTCATAGGCCATCTCAATATTCGTAGCCTAAATAATAAAATAACCCAACTTCATGCCCTTTCACACGTACATTCCTTTGACATCCCATGTCTTACAGAAACATGGCTCAAACCATTTACTAAGGATAATGATATAATCCCACCAGGTTATAACATTCTAAGATCAGATCGCCTAAATAAAAAGGGTGGTTGCGTAGCAATATTATATAAATCTCATTTACGGGTTACACCACTAAATACCCAACCTCCCTCATCCAATAGCATTGAAATCCTAATCTCTAAACTACAGATAAATGCTAATAAATCATTATATATAATCTGCTCCTATATCCCTCTAGGCAACAACATTAACACTCTTGAAATTGTCCTTAATTTGCTCTCCACATCCTTTCCACAAGAAACCATACTCCTTGGTGACTTTAACATTGACTGGAACTGTTGTAACTCTTCCCAGCCTAACACTCATATAAACCTATATGGCTTCAATCAAACCATTACCTCCCCTACCAGAACCCATAAACCTAGCAACAAGCAAACCACCTTAGACTGGATTCTAGTTAACAGTAATCCCCTTTCCTATAAATCAGGTATACTTCCTGATGATATTAGTGACCATTCTCTTATCTTCATTACCAGACAAAAAACCCTCATACCTAACCACACAATCTATAGAACTATCCGTAACAAAAAACACCTCAATCAAGCTAGCTTTCAAGCCGAACTTAAAGCTTGCAATTGGTCACCCCTTAAATACCTATCACTTGACAAAGCAGTCTCTTACTTTAATAATACATTTCTACAAATCCTAGAACACCATGCCCCCTCTCGGACAGTCAGAACTAAGAGCAAACCTGCACCTTGGCTCACTAAGGAGACAAGACAAAAAATCCTTCAAAGAAATTGAATTTGGTCTAAATTGAGAAATACTAAAAACCCAACTGATCATGAAATCTTTAGACAGTTGAGAAATGCTACAAAAAAATCAATAGTCCAAGATAAAAAGAACCACTACCATAAGCTCCAACACACCCAACATAAAAACTCTCAAAACATTTGGTCAGGTATAAATAGCCTACTCCACCCAGGCCAGTCCAAAACTCCAACCCCAGCTAATTTGACTCAAGATTCTCCCTGCCAAATTGCCAACTCCTTTAATAAATTATTTGTGGACTCAGTCCAATCATTAGCATGTACCTTATCACCAGCCAGCATCTCCAACACACTCTCACAAACCATTTTACCTCCTCCCCTCCAATTACAGCCTGTTCCAACCTCTCTCATACATACCCAGCTTCAAAAACTAAAACCATGTACCTCCTCAGCTAACCTCCTTCCAGCTGAATTTCTGCAAATGGCAGCTGGAGTGCTTGCTTACCCTATCTCTGTCTTAATTAATAGGACCATCACAGAATGCACTATACCAACTCTTTGGAAGGTCTCATACATTATACCTCTACATAAGGGAGGAAGCTCAACTGAACTCTTTAATTTCTGTCCCATAGCTCTACTTTCTCCTTTAGCTAAAATCATGGAGAGATGCATTCACCGGCAACTTCTCGATCATCTCCTCCAAAATAATCTTTTAGCCAAGTGCCAGCATGGTTTTAGGCCTTTTCATGGTACTACTACTGCACTACTATCATTTTCTGACTCAATTAATAAAAATAGAAACAACTTACTCACCTCTGCCCTCTTTCTAGACCTCTCCAAAGCCTTTGACATGGTGAATCATCACTTAATGATAGATATACTTAGTTCACTTTCAGTTGACACTCAGGCAGTCAAATGGTTTGAATCCTATCTTAGAAATAGACAAAAGGCAGTCCTCTGGGACAACAGCCTATCCACTCTACTCCCTATCTCGCAGGGAGTCCCACAAGGCTCTATCTTGGGGCCCCTCCTCTTTTCTATTTTTATCAATGACCTGAAAACATCCCTACATCAAACCACCTGTATTCAATATGCCGACGACTCGACCCTAATCTGCGCAGCAACATCTTCTGCTGAACTTCAGTCTAATACCCAAATAGTATTTACCTTAGTTGAAAACTGGTTCTCCAAATGCTGTCTCCTCCTTAACCCAAAAAACCCCAAACTTCTACTGTTTACCCCTACCCAGAAGTCTCCCTCTATTGATTTCACAATTACATCAAATAATGGCACTGTAATTGTAGCAGACTCAACTACTAAACTCTTAGGCGTAACAATTGACCATAATGTCAACTTTGACTCACACATAAACTGAACCATCAAATCAGTGAATAGAAAACTGGGATTCCTTTATAGGCTAAAACCATTCCTAACACCTATAGCCAGGACTACTACTGCCCAAACTCACCTAATTTCCATGCTTCTCTATGCCTCCCCAATTTTTACAAATCTATCTAAAAATAATCAAAATAAGCTGGCCACATCTTACAATAACATTGCCAGATTTGCCATTGGGTCCTCATTCCGTACTCACCATTGTCAAAATCTACACGTAAACTAGGATGGTTGGAACTGCTAAACCAGCTTCTTTTTCAACAACTAACCATCACCCACAAAATCTTGCATCATACTGCAAATACTCCCATTCTCTGTAACTTGATCAACCCCTATAAAAATCTAAGTACCCTACGCTCAGCCAATAAATTACTAGCCACAACCCTAAAATCCAGTAACAAATCAGGTGATTCTCTATTTACCAACACCATTGGAATCCTTTGGAATAAACTTCCAAGTAATCTTATATCCCTTTCATCTACTCCTCTGTTCAAAAAGCATCTAAAAATCTTCCTTAATTCACAATGGCTGTGTCCATGCACTAATCCTGGCTGAAACTCTCTTTGTCACAACTAACCTTTTCTTATTTACTAAGTTTTCTGCTTTAAACTCTGTTGTCAAAAGTGTCTATTTTGTCTTGTACCTATTATGCTATATACCTAGTTATATGTCCTTCCCTCACTGCTGTTTCTTTTGTTATGTAATGTAAATAAGCCTAACTCGTAGGTTTTTTTTTGTTACCATGTATAACCAATTGTTGATTAGTATCCCCTTATGTCTATAGTTACTTATGTATATTAGTTGTATCCAACTGCTGTGGAGTTTTTCTCCCCCCGGTCTCTACTGAAAATGGACATATATCCAGCTAGACTAGCCCGGTCAACAAATGTAAAATAAATAAATAAATAAATAAATAAATAAACACTGATGTTGTTCTGATATAGGTGAGCGACTCCACCTCCCCTTTTAGCTGTACGGTCTTTTCATAGTATGCTATAACCAGGGAGAAGTACTTCTTCATTTTTAATGTGTGGTTTAAGTCATGTTTTTGTGAGGAAGATAATGTCAGGTAAGTATAATATAGGAAGTCAGGATTCATGCAGGTAACCAGGTATGTCATGAAAAAGTTAAAAAAAACACCCTTTTAGACACATAAGACTACAGGTCATACAGAGTATATATTATAGTATCTGGCATTATGTACTTAGTAAAGACGTAAACCTGTAGCAAAGCAAGTCCATTCCATGAAAAATGTGTGGTTTACATGTTTTAGTTAGCACTTTAATTCATCTGCCAGTGCCTCCCAAAATAAGAAAAATGGAGAATGTTGTTTATAAACAGGTCTGCAACAAATGAAACAGAATTTACCGATACTAGTTTCCACTGCCTTCTAATTTCCACTAATAATAGTAACATCACTGTATAAAAGTATATCATGTTTCTATATTTTCAGTACAGTAATGTTGCACCCACTGCAGAGAGTTATCGGCAACTTACAAAATCAGTGAAGTTGGTTTTAAGTGTGATACTGCACCTCCTATAATTGCTCAGGTAAAGCTGTCTGCCATACCAACAGTCCCATGTACCACTTCCATCTTAATCCCATTTCTTCCTCTCTAACATTCAGTTTAAACTTCAGTAACCATGTATCACATTCATTTATCCTTTAGATTACAAGAAGGAGTAACCTAGAATTGTTTTGCTGCTCACTGCAGCTGTGGGATGAAAATCCCCCATTAGTGGGATCATACGACCACCTTTTTAAACCACATTTCATCAGCTGGAGAGGAAAGCTGAGTCGTTCTTCGCTAGGCAACATGGAATGGGGAAGCAGAGAAGAGCATGCACTGAGGCAATGGTTTATGCTTTCCAAGAATCAAGAAAACTGCCAAAAAGGCAAAAGAGACAGTGTGGTTGGATGCTGGCTGTAGGTAACCCTATTTTCAGACACCTTCCCAATTACTTTTGATTAACACATGCCCTGATGCATTGCAAACACCTATGACACTATCCACAATAACTTTTTATTAACATGCTCCCTGATGCAAACCCCTGATTCTACTCGCACATGCTGGAAAAGTTTGGAATACACACACACACACACACACACACACACACACACACACACACACACACACACACACACACACACACACACACACACGAGCTTTATTATGTTAACTGTTGCATGCAGGTGTTAAATTTAACTCTAAGAAAAACAAAGCCTAGAGTCTGAAGTTACTGACCATGTCACTTAATACATGTGAGTTAGTTAAAATTGTTATTACATTTAGAAGTTATTATTAACTCTATTTACATTAGTACTTACCATTTTCTTTTGTATTTCTGATTTGTGTTGTTGGCAAGGAGTAGTGTACTCCATGTTGTCATGACATCCTCTTTGGTTGGCTGCTGCAAGTAGTTGTGGGCAGGCTGCAGCTGTAAAAAACTGTTTTTTTAAGCTTTTTTAGCTCTCCCAGTCTCAAACAGGCAGTTAGGCACTGCCTCACTACACAGATGTCATTTTGCACTCCCCTGTGCATTGATGATGTTGTAGGAAATGCTGGTGATGCGAGATGACATCAGCGGTAATGAAAAATAGTAAATAAAAATCAGGATTTGAAGGGGCCACTTGGGAATTTGTGGCACCCCATTATTTTGCCCTCAAAACCATGAAATACCAAGGAATTTGGTACAATTGAGAGGTCTGGGTGTTGTGTGGTGCAAGAGGGCTTGCTCCCATTGGAAAAATAACTTTAAAGGAAGACAGCAATATTTGACATTCACTGTTCCCCCACATTTCCATTTTTTCATAACTCCAGGGCTCACCCCTGCAAGTATCAGAATTTTAATATGGAGTTCTCTCTCTCTTTCTCTCTCTCTCGTGCTCTCTCTCTCTCACTCTCTCTCTCTCTCTCTATATATATATATATATATATATTTCTATATATCTATCCAGATAAATATATATGTGTCTACACACACACACACACACACACACACACACACACACACACACACACACACACACACACACACACACACACACACACACACAAGCACACACACTCAGTTGTAGTTATGTATACAAGAAACATTAGCAACCATCCTCTTACAATGATAGTCACAGCCCCTGGGATTCATTAAACCCTACATGAAGTGTAGAAATAGTGCAGCAACTGCTGCACGGAACATGGCCGCTGTGCGATTCAGATACATTATTCCTGCATAGACACCACTGCCTATTGCTAATTACCTCATTTGCTGGTGAAAACCATGCAAATGAGGTGAATTAGCGATTCAGCAAGCAGGCAGGTGTTTGTGCAGAAATAGTGTAACCTGCAGAAATGTATTCAGTTACTAGCTGAATACCTTTCTGCAAATGAGAAAACAGAGGCAGGACAGCTTGAAAGAAAGCATGTAATATATTTAGTAGGCATGCCAATGGTCAAATATATGGCCATTGGCATGAAAAATAGTTTTAATTTTTTAAAATAAAACTTTTTATTTGGCCGATCTCAGCCATTTAAACATAGGGCAGCGGCGCGCAAACGGGATTGTGCCGAAAATTAAAAAAAATGGGGGTGGATCAATTTTTACAGTAATCTGCATTTTGCCATTATAGTCAATAGCACGCAGAATGAAAACAATACCAGGGAATAGTGGTTGCTAAGGGAAAAGGCCCAGCCTAGGTGTGGTAACTTTGGAGTAAGGCAGTGGTGTATGCAAATGAGGGGATTTATACTGAATCACAATTTTTTTCTAAGTGTCAGACTGCACCTAAATGTGTAGGTGCTCTAACACCATCGTGTAGACAGGAGGAGCAGCTAACATGAAAAGGGGGTGTGTCGTGTGCATGCTTGCTGTAAGCACATTGGAGCTCAGTGGCCCATGTTTGCCCTTAGCTTAGCACAGCTAAGAAAGGGTGTGTGTCTGAGGCTGTATTGTCTTATTCCATGAAATGCAGAGTGTGTTTGTGTCCAGGGAGGGCCAGTTCTGCTTAAAAGTGTTACTTTAGCTAAACAGGTGTGCGTGGTGCGCACCTGGCCTAAACAAAGAAAAACACATGGAATAGCAGAACTGTTTACATTTGAGCACTGGGAATGAGTGGTGCACATCAGGGCTTAAACAGGGAGGAAATGGGAAGGGGAAACAGCAGAAGGAAGGCAATCAAGGAGAACTAGCATAGCTGGCAGGTGGAATGTATCAGAATCAGCCAATTACACAGGCAGCAGCCCAGTACACTACTATAAACTATGCAAACACCTTTCAGTCTGGTTTTTCCCACAAACTCTACACCAGTGGTGTACACATTTGGGGGAATTTTAAACTGACAAAGCTAACAAAATATGTTAGGGGCTGCTGTTGCTTTGATTTATCAGTATGTGCTAGAGACTGAGGGTGGTGAGGAGGTTAATGCTGACAACCAACTCAGACCGAGGAAGAGGAGAAGAGTGTTCAGACTCAGGGTAACCTACAAGGGGCTACATGATCTGGAGATAGTAGAGTGCTACAGGATGGACAGGGACATACTTCAACAACTTGTTGAGCTGTGCTGGCCTTGCCCCAAACCCAGAACCAACAGAGTGGAACCCATCCCAGTGGATATCAAGGTATGCCTAGCCTTAAGAATACTAGATACAGGTACTTTCCAAAGACCAACTGGGGATATCATGGGGGTTGCACAGGCATCTGTGTCCAGGATACTCCATCAGTTCTGGATGCCATGCGACAGCTTGCAGCTGAGCACATTTACTTCCACAGCACCCATGAGGAGAGGACCAGCAATATGCGTCTCTTCCACCATGTAGCTGAATACCTGGAGGTACTGAATGCCATAGACTGCACGCACATCCACATCAGAACACCACCCGATGACCAGGGTAGGGTCTACCTAAACTTCAAGGGGTTCCATTCCATTAATTGCCAGGTCGTGTGTGATGCCCAGGGCATTATCATGAATGCGTGTGCTGGCAGCCCTGGAAGCAATCATGACTCCCACATCTGGCATTTGTCACAGCTGTACTGGGCATTTGCCAGTGGGGACATCCCATATGGCCATCTGGTTGGGGATGCTGGCTATGCACTGGAGCCATGGCTGATGACACCCATCAGAAATGCACCCACACCCACACAAGAACACCATAATGAGGCACATGCACAAACCAGGATCATTATAGAGCATGTGTTTGGGATGCTCAAGTCACAGTTCTGCTGCCTTGATATATCCGGTGGAGCCTTGCAGTACGCTCCAGCCACATGTCTACACATGTTCATAGTATGTGCCATGCTACACAATATGATCCTGTGGAAACAGCTGCAGCAGGAACAAAACGGGGAAGGGCCACACAGCCCCCCACCATTGCCAAGGCCTCCACAGGCACAGAGGGACTTGGAGGAGGAACATCCTGAGCCTGCCACTGTAGGCAGATGGAGGCATGCCCAGTATGCCCTATCCTTGGCAAAGAGGCAATGAATAGTGCATACACTGACACTGTAGGACCTGAGGGACTGATCTCTCTCTCCGACTCGCACACACAGTAAAATGGATGCCAAACATCACACCACCTACACCCTACCATATATAGGCAGTGTACTGTGTGTATCCGACATAGTCAGCCCTCAAGCACCATCCTCACAACAGCCTCAGGCACAAAGTAAGTCAGTCTCCTTAACAAAATTAATGAATGGAGTGGAATATTCTGATAGCATATCTATGGTATTGATTCAAGCATGCAAGGGAATGAGGTGGCTTACTGGGATAGCAGCAGACAACTGACAGCTCTGTGGGACAGCAGGAAGTATATTCCCAGTACTGGCCTACACACACCATTCAGTACCACCCTAGTTGACAAATACCACTGCAGTATATGTGGTGAGCCAAATAACTGAGAGCTTATAGGTCACATGCATGGATGTCCCATACCCACCCCCAACCTCACCCAGCAGATCAGCTGTAGAAAACCATACAGAAATGCATGGCAAAGGCCCCCATATGGCAACATCCATGAAATCCCCACCTACAGACTTTTACACAGTGATATCACAGCAGGTCTGGCAGTGGCAGTATGGCTTTGAAAGGTAAGAAGTCTGAAACTTCAAATGTCTATGCCAGAACAATCTTACCTGTGGCCAGTACTGTTATGCCTGTAGTCTGAAAAATAGGGAACACCACTATGCTAAATGGGACCAAAATGTTAAGCAAATATTAGCACAGTCTCTTCAAATGTGTATTGCATACATATGTGTCACCCCCCACCCATAGTCCCTTAAGCAGCATCCAGCCATCAACTAGAGTGATGCCTCAACACAGACAGAAAGCAATTGTCAGTAACACCCAGTCAACTTACTGGTGCCATCCCAGGGGTATCCACTGTTGGCAGCCTGGGAACATATGATCATCAGAATGCACTGCTTTGCTACAGATGGCCTGCATCTCTCACATCTGGTCTACAGGTGTGTGGCAAATGCCCATGCCTCACCCACAGTTCCCTGTTAGGGAGTGTCATGGGCTCCATAACATCAACATAACACAGTCTACAAAACGCAAAGAAAGGCCATGCTGCTAACTGCTAGGAGAAAACCTGACAGTGTCAGAGAGCCAGAAATCTCGCCAAAGCCATGAATAATGGGGTGAAAAAGGTCCAAAGAGAAGGATACCTTTGAAATACTGCTCTAATAATATAATAAAGTTGATGGAATGATTGTAGTAGCATGGAATGTCTGATGGATACAAAGTCAGAAACTGCAATGTCAACTGTCAGAAATATCTGACTTAAATCCTGGTTGACTTGCAAAACACTTTTCCTTGAAAACCACACTTATTTGTGTAACCAACAAGATATATGAGTCACGAATGTGGACATTCTGTGATACTATGTACAGCTGACAGGCAAGGCTAGGAGTCTAAACATGGGAATGCACTCATTGCAGGCAGTCCTAACCCTGGAAGATGGTGACATGTCTCCACCTACAGAACCCTGGCCCACAGTCATGGGGAGTAACACACTCTTCCCTGATCAGTCATACTATGCAACATCTTGATCCCAAAATGTGGCCAGCCAAGCAAAATGAGGTGGGCCATACATATATGTCAGACAAACACACACCTCTAGGCTGGTCAAACAGTCTGACACACAAAAGACCCTCTAAGTGCAGTCAACCTTTGAGCAGACCCTTATGCAAAGCACTGGCAGCTATAGGCAAACATAGGTCTATATCAAAACTTTGAAGAAGTAAAACATTGAACGTTAAAACATCAAACCCACAATATTGAATGATGAAAATAGAGAAGCCCCTGAACATCAAAATCTTACCTAGGGCAAGATTTTGGTGGACCTTTCCATGGCTTCGCTATTTTCTCCACTGTGGTGCCACAGTTATGGACCTTAGGATTAGGGTGCAGGTTAAAGTAAGTGGATAGTTAGTAATGTATGTATGGTGTAGTGTAGGGTTGGGTTTTGTTAACTGTATGTGTGTGTATTAATTGCTTTGTTTGTGTATAGTTTTGTAGGGTATGTGTGCGATAGGTATAGACCTTAGGGTTAGGGTGCGGGTTAAGGTAAGTGGATAGTTAGTAATGTATGTATGGTTTAGTGTGGGGTTGCGTTTTATTAACTGTGTGTGTGTGGTTTATTTATTTTGGGGTGCTTGTGTTGTGTGTATATTTCTTGGAACAGCATTTTTTTTCCCTGGGAAAAAAAATTGCTATTCTGAGCGTTCAATGTTTTTAATATTCGAAATTCCAAGTTCGAACATATGGTGTTTGATATTTTGGAATTTTGAATATATGATATAGACCCGGCAAACATATCTGACCCAGGGCACCCCCCCATATCTTATCCCCTGCACATCTACCTGGAGTCTGCCTGACAGCCCCAATCCTGTCTGACTTATATTACCCAACTGTGGACTGGAAATCAGACTAGGCCAGAACAGAAATGCACAGAGATTCCACCATTGTAATACATCACCAAGGTGCTGGACCATTTCCACAGCTCCAGCAGTCAATTGCTCATAGGCACACCTCTCAACAGGTTGGATTGTGCAAGAATGTGTAGCATTTGACACATAATTTTTGTGTGCATCATCCATCCTATATTCCTCTGGTAAATCACTGTGATGATCTAAGGAGGTATGTCATGAGGTACTGAAACAATACATGACAGTGTCAAATGGCATATATGTCAGATGTCTGATAAAACAAGCCCTGTAACCCTAGCAACCCATACATTACTGAGCGAAATAGTCACAATCACAGTATGGCCCATTGTCCCCCCATTTTGATAGGCTATCTCCAGATATCCTGCACCAACAGGTTGAGAGGTATGGCTGCAACACAAACAAACTGGACTGGTGTACAATAATCCCTGGAATGGAGTCCCACATGTACTATAGAAGGTCATACTGGGCATGCTCATACACTTAGAGAAATGTCAGTAGGATCTAGGAATGAACAGGCTTTCTCCACCAGTGCACTTCCCATTGCCCTACATTAGCAGTCCTGAAGATGTCTGTTACCATATAACTCCCTTTCATCAGACCTCAGCTCTATAAGCTCTGTGGCACATGTGATAACTGTGTAACACTATAGTACAAATAACTAGTTAGGTAGGAGTTCTAATCTCAGTCCTGGCAAATGTAAAAGTGTGTGTGTGTTTAGAAGTTGCTTTTGTGATCATTCAAACCCAGTAGACTTCCCCTTTCCCACTTTAGCAGTCCTGCAGATAGCAGTCACCTTAGAAGTCCAGATAGCAGTCACCTTAGAAGTCCCTTTTGTCAGGCCTCAGCCGCATAAGCTCTGTGGTGTGTGCAATAACTGTTTAACACTATAGTACAAATCACTAGTTAGGTAGGAGTTCTAATCTCAGTCCTGGCAAATGTCAAACTATGTGTGCGTGTGTGTGTGTGTGTGTGTGTGTGTGTGTGTGTGTGTGTGTGTGTGTGTGTGTGTGTGTGTGTGTGTGTGTTTACAAGTTAAAGCTTTTTGGTCCATTCAAACCCAGTACACTTCCCCTTTCCCTGCTTTAGCAATCTTGCAGATATCAGTCACATTAGAAGTCCCTTTTGTCTAGCCTCAGCCCATAAGCTCTGTGCCATGTGCGATAACTGTGTAACACTATAGTACAAATGACCAATTAAGTAGGAGTTCTAATTCCAGTTCTGGCAAATGTGGGTGCGTATATGTGTAGTTTAAAGTATTTTGTGGCCTCTCCCACCCAGTACATCAACCATTGAAATACTTTACAAGGGCTGGTGATGTTCCTCACCTTAGAAGTACATTTAGACAACCTTCACCCTATAAACTCTGTGGCATGTGCGATAAATGTGTAACACTGTAGTAGCAATAAAGGGATAGGTAGGGGTTCTAATCTCAGTCTGGGCAAGTGTGTGTGGTGTGTGTGTGTGTGTGTGTGTGTGTGTGTGTGTGTGTGTGTGTGTGTGTGTGTGTGTGTGTGTGTATGAACAGTATCCTGTCTGGGGGGATTGTTGTGTTTGTGTGAAAACCATATCCATTGGGGGTGGGTTTTGCTACTTTTTGCTTTTTGCTGTTGACCACACAGTACATGTCCCAGTGTCCATATTACAAGGCCCACAGTTGTCATCCACTGTCCATATTACAAGGCCCACAGTTGTCATCCACTGTAAAGGGACTTGTAGACACTCTGGAGCCCTATAAGCATTGCGCCATGTGCAATAACTATGTGACAGTATGGAATATATAACAAGATAGGCTGCCCATCTGATCCTTGGATATCACTCCCCATTTGGGAATCATACACAAACACAATCAGGTAGGCAACCACACCTACATTAGTAGGTGGCCTGCAAACCAGTTCACAGATAGAACCCACAGTGTGAAAGCAATGGACTCCATGTCAGACTGCCGAACAGTCATGAGTGAATTCCCACAGGTTGTGGACCTGAGTTCCCTCATGTTTGGGATCCACACCTCTGAAGACCAGCCCAATACAAAGGTGCCCTGGCTGACAGTGTTTGCAGATGACTACAAGGTGGGTGCTATTACTACCCTCCCACGTGAGGCTGACATGGTTCACAAAGGCATCTTTGAGACCTATGACTGTTGTCAGAACCCTGGAGATAAGCTCAATACCAGATGATGTGCAGCCATCCCCTTTGAGTATGGCATGGCTCCCATAAAGTAATACATTGATGGTAGTCCACTGAACACTGATGTTGATATAACGGAACACAGGTTGACAGTGAGCTTGATGCTGCCCACCACAGTGCCACTGTCTTCTGAAAGTCCTTCCATGTATTACTTCTCCTGACTCAGGGTGTTGAATCCAGGAAGTAAAAGGACAGCGTTTCCCTGTACACTCCCCTCAGTAGGCCACGCAATGTGTACTATGGCCCATTTGCCATGTACCCCACTGGACACAACCAACAACAGGAGAGGCTGAAAATGTACCTCATAAAGATGATCCTAGGTACTACACACTTGCCCCATATGGACACACTCCAACAGCTGCAATGAATCTCTGTCTCATATTGGCTACTTAGTTGTGATCTCTCCCTGACATACACATCCATGTCTGACCGCACCCTGTCAGGAATGCTACATCCAAGGTAACCAATCTGTCCACACAACATGCCCCAAATACCTCAACCCCATCCTCACAATCAACAGGACATGCTGGAGAGACAGGTTCACAACCTAGAGACTGGCCACACTATGGAATAGATGCTACATACATATCAATCCGAGCACATCACTAGCCCTCTTCAAGAAGAATTAGGAGGATTGGATGGAGAATAGAATACCCACCTTGGGTATCACTCCAGTGACTATACTCAGTAGACACACTGGGGAGTATCGTCAGGTGGCACGATGCCAGTGTATTCCCATGGACTAGCCTTGTAAAGCCTCCATGGCCATTTGCCATGTACACACCTATGACTCTTTGAACCCATACATCTCAGTACTGTAAAATGTGTGTATGTGTGTGTGTGTGTGTGTGTGTGTGTGTGTGTGTGTGTGTGTGTGTGTGTGTGTGTGTGTGTGTATTAGTGTGTCTGAAAGTGTTTGTGAGTGTGTAAACATGTGGGTGAACGTAGTTGGTGGCCTGTCTCACCCAGTACAACTACCATTGCCGTACCTTACAAGTGCTGTAGATGTCATTCATTCTATAGGTACCTTGGGACACTACACAACCTATAAGCTCTGTTGTGTGTGCATTAACTGTATAACACTATAATAACAATAACCACATAGCTAGGGGTCCTAATATGAGTCCTGGAAAATGTGTGTGTGTGTGTGTGTGTGTGTGTGTGTGTGCGCGTGTGTGTCTGTGTGTGTGTGTGTGTGTGTGTGTGTGTGTGTGTGTGTGTGTGTGTGTGTGTGTGTGTGTGTGTGTGTGTGTGTGTGTGTGTGTGTATTACTGTGTGTAAGTGTGTATATGTGTAGGTTACAGTATTTTGTGGCCTCTCTCACCCAGTACATCACCCATTGTCATAATTTGCAAGGCCTGGTGATGTCCCTAACCTTAGAAGTACCTTTAGACACATGTCACTCCATAACTTCTGTGGTGTGTATGGTAAATGCGTAACAATGTAGTAACAATAAATAGATAGGTAGGGGTTCTACTCCCAGCCCTGGCAAATGTGTGTGAGAGAAGAGTATTTTGTGTGTTAGAGTGTGAACGACATCCATTGGATGGGCATGGTTTCATATTTTATGCCATGGTACACACAGTACATATTCCTAAGTCTACTGTATGAGGTATGCTCCTCACATCAACTGTAGTGGTATCTGTAGACACTCATCAACCCTATAAGCCCTGTGCAACAGCATGGAATAGTATGGCACGAATAACAAGATAGGTTGGTCTGCTAATGTCAGTACTGGCAAGTGTGTGTGTGTGTGTGTGTGTGTGTGTGTGTGTGTGTGTGTGTGTGTGTGTGTGTGTGTGTGTGTGTGTGCATTGGTGTTTGCATTGGTGTGTATAGCAGTGGTTGTGAGTGTGTAGACTTGTATGCAACACTATTATGAGTACTCTCACATCAGTACAGCCACCATTGCCATACCCCACAAGGGCACGTGATGTTATTCACCTTACAGGTACCTTGTAACAGTCATCACACTAGTAGTCCTGTGCCACCTGCAATAACTGCATAATAGTGTTGTACCACAACTTGATGGGTAGGGGTTCCAAACACAACACTGGTAACTGTGATCCTGTGCATATGTGTGTGTGTGTGTGTGTGTGTGTGTGTGTGTGTGTGTGTGTGTGTGTGTGTGTGTGTGTGTGTGTGTGTGTGAACAGTATTCTCTGTGGGTTTGGTTGACACAATATCCTCTGGGGTTGAGGGCGTTAGCAATCTGAGGTGTGTTCCACCCACCACACTTACCATCGTCCACTATACTAGAGCTGATGTGAACCACCATAGACTGAGATACAACCCCTCAGCCCTATAATCTGTGAGGCACATGCAAGAACTGTTGCACAGACCTGGGAAATGTGTGCAGATGCAGCTGTACCCCGACAATGACATGGTCAATGTGTAACTACACTGCCATACCCCTTATTGGTGATGTCTGCAGGGCCACACCCTGCTGACACAAAGACAACCAGAACACAAACAGAGTACAGCATGTGAGAACACATTTGCTTAGTGTTACTAACACCAATAATGCATCGTGGCTGACAAGGTACACACACACACACTCTGATGTGTACCCATTACAAATGCCAGATGACAGCACCTTACACAGCATGAAATAGCTACACTCTACTAAAGTCACCCTGTACATTAGACCCATATAAGAATCAATGGTATGGATGGCATGGATGTGGCACAGCTATCATAATATGCACAGGGTGTTGTGTGGGTTTGCCAGAAGCCTAGGCTGGGTCACATGGTTGACATCATGTGTTTGTGTTTAGGGGGGGTGTTCATTAAATGGGCAGTACGGGGTGGTGTGTGTGTGTGTGTGTGTGTGTGTGTGTGTGTGTGTGTGTGTGTGTGTGTGTGTGTGTGAAGCTGACTTTTCTGATGGTGATGTGTGCGCCTTTGTATGCACACAGTCATGCCATGTGGGTGACCTACACAGGGGTATTTGGACAGCTGTGGGCCATACATGGCAGAGTGTACAGTTCACTGTCTCTGGACACAGACATGGGAACAGGACCTGTCGAGGGTATCACTGACACCACCAGGGCCGAGTCCAGATGCAGTACTACTCCCCACTGGTAACTGCTGCTTGCTGGATATATGTCCCAGTTGGGACTGACCAAGATCACGTGCCCATGGCCTGCTATGTCATGGTGTGGACAGCACACCTCCTTCAGTAGTGCTGGTAGTACTGCCAGCATGGGAATGTGATGGTGCATGGACACATTGACCCTCAGCTGATTGTGGTGCTGCCCTACAGCCACATGGCTGCTGGCCAGTGTCCGCCAAATATTCAGGCACAGATATTCCATGGTCAAGGAGTGCCAAGATCTCCCCCCACCATATATCCATGACCCCAGTATGCTCACAGATGGCTGCAGTGAGTTCATATTGCCATGGACACCAGGGATGTGCTCATCCACGACCCTGCATATATGTCTGGTATTACGTTCATTACATGCCTGTGCCCCAATGACAACCTGGAACATGCATCTGGTAACTACTGCCATTGCACTTGCAACAGGGGAAAGACTGGCTGCAATCCTCCTCTGAGCACCACTGCCCATCTGCCTGTGTGGGACCTTGCCAGCACTCTGGCTATGGCTAGTGCCTGCACCCTCACTTGCCATAGTCACCACAGTAGCCTGTTCCATGCCACCACCCATCAACTGCCCATTATCTGTGGCCACTGGTGACAGGGTATATGTGGGGATTCTGATTGTGTGAGGAGATGGGATTGACAATAGTAGGATGCCAACTAATGGCACAGTATCAGCCCCTGACAACCCCGCCTATGCCTCAATATGAGTATCATCATGGTCAGATTCTGGAGAGACACTGGCATTAGTATCAGAACTGCAGGGACCGCAGTCACCATGTCCACCTGTGAGGGAAACACAACATATGTAATTCACTAATGTAATGCGCACACACACACACACACACACACACACACACACACACACACACACACACACACACACACACACACACACACACACACACACACACATGTGAGGTGCCTCAAAGGCATTATACAGAACTCACATTAGCTGACTGGGGGCATTCACGACACATAGTCAGAAAATAACATACACACTCTGGACGAACCCTCAGCATCATGCAGTGAAGCCCTTTCAAATTACCGTCACTACTAATATACACCTCTGGGATACATGAATGGTGTTAGTAGGTGATGGCCCTTCACTTAGCACACACTGCACCTGATGTAAATTATTGCTGGTCACCTGTATAGCACTGTGTCAACTCCTACAGAACATGCACCAGAACTGTACAGGGTTTTGCTGAATGTCTACATGTGTGGCTCATATGTTTGGTCTGTTCCTCATAACTCCTGTGTTTGTCTGATACATTACTGGATTGCCCTGTGGAATGGTGCCACTAAGTAATGTCCTAATTGGAGGTGCAGACTGCATAACCTGCAGTACATGTATTTTAAAACAAAGCCGGTTGCTCAAACAACTTCCTAAGCTTACAGTGGATATAGTAAATGTACACACACCTGTTAACACACCAGGTTTTCATGATATATCAAATGAGACCTCAGAAATCAGGTTATAACATTGCCATCATTTCATATGACATATAACCTGTGCAATCCAACTAAAGAACATACACATCAGTTACAGGTAACATCTGGTAACTGAAATAGGTACAGTAGGCTGGTTGCATGAGTGTACATACCCTTAAAGTAATACTCTGTTAAAGCATGCTTTGATTTAATCATAGCATACAGTCCTCTTGGGAAGGTGTCTATCAGCATGGCACATCTTGACTTGCCAATGTTTGCACACTCTCCCTTGCAAAACACCTCCAACTATGTCAGATTGCAAGGGTATCCCCTGTGCACTGCCCTCTTCAGGTCACCCTGCATATATCTTATTGGACGTAGGTGTGGGCTTTGACTCAGCCAGTGCAGAACATTGCTTGTGTTCTGTTGAAGCCATCCTTTTGTTGATACCCTCTAACTTGTCTACAGTCCCAGTTCCAGCTTGTGAACAGCAACCCCAAAGCAAGACACTGCCATCCCCATGCTTCACCGTGGAGGTGGTGTTGTTGGGGTGATGTGCAGTGGTGATATTGTGCCAAACACACCTGTTAGAACTGTGGCCAATGAGTACAACTGTGGTCCCATGTTACCATAACACATTTTCTCACTTGCTTTTTGGAGACCTGATGTATTATTTTTAGACTTTCATCAGGCCTGGATATTGTTTGGTGTGAGGAACCTCTGCCATCTTCCAACCCTACCCTATAGGCAGGACATGTGGAGACCGTGGAAAGTTGTTGTGACATGTAGTTACACACCCAGTACTTGCTGGAGATTCCTGGTGCTCCTTCACTGTTGGTGTAGGGCTCCTGGGAGCCTCCCTGGCCAGTTTTGGTCTTGTATTCTCATAGACTTTGTTGGGATGTCCACTCCTTTGCAATGTCACTGTAGCCCCGTATTTTCAACACCTTTTGATGACTTTTTGCACTGTGTTCCATGGTATGTGCAACTCTGTGAAAATGTTTGGGTACCCTTCTCCAGGCTGATACATCTCAAACATGTGGTCCCTTAGCAGCTTCATCAGCTCTATGTGAACCATGGTTGTTATTATAGCAGGCAACTGGGTATATGTTGGGATAATCATGTTACGACAGCTGACCATTAGTTGCTGTTAATCAAAGAGTCTCTGTAATTGATGGCTGTTGTGTACTCAATAAGATGTACTGCTGTAGTTATATCAAAAGCTGCCTCAGCACAGTACTAGCTTCAGCCTGTGCACACATATGCATCTCGGTTGTTGTACTATTGTTACATGTCATTATTGTTCCCATAACAGATTTGTTTGATTTACAATTTAATTGTACAGGTTATAGGTCACATGAAAGGTTGGCAGTATTCTGAACTTGTCTATCCTGCTGTCATTTTTTGTATATCACACATACCTGGCATTCTAACAGGTGTGTACACCATTTATATGCACTGTATATCACTGATTCCTACAATATGACCCTAGTTTTTGGCCTTTGTCCCCCCATTTTGTCAGTCTTTGTCCATGTGTCCTGCAATGACAGGTTGTTGAGGTATGCTACAGATATGTCACATCTCCTGCAAATAGGCCCCTGTCATGACCACCGTGATGCAATGCAGTAAACACCACCACAGTTGAACATGCAGATATTGCCAAATCTCTGAGTCTAACAGTTGTGTGCATGGTCACATGCATTAACTTTAGCATGCCTGAGGTACTGGTAAGCCACAGCAGGGAAACCCCATACTTACTGGGTTCAGGCTTCTGTCCCATGTCTAGACCAGAGGGACCTATGTAGTTGTTAGGGAGAGGTATTGTCAGCAGATTCACATTAGGCATTGTTACAAGATGAATGCTAAGTTTCTGCACAGGTACAGTAGACACTATGATATTACACAATTTGCTGTGCTTCACTGTAGATGTGCACTTGTGTGCATTACTATACCCCACCAACTAATCCATTTTGCACTGACATATGCATCTAGAGACTCTATAGAAGACAGTTTAAATGCTACCTCATTACATTGATGTGCACTTTGGCCTTACCTGGATGCTCCTTGCCTGTTGTCTGGGTGCCACCCACCTACACAGTTGCTGTTTCCCGTGTTTGAGTTTGTGTGGGGGCTACCCCCAAGGTTGGCAAGGAGCTCATCTGTTGCCGTAAGTGGGGCCTGTGTGGCTGGCTCCCCACCGGTAGCAGTATAGTCCCCCACTACAGTGGCAGCCCTTTGCCGGGCACGATGTATCAGGTCAGTTGCTCTGTGCCTGACTTGATTGTATGTGCGTCCATGGTGGCCCAACACATTCACTCTGTGGATGATCTCATCTGACAAGGCAGTCCGTTTCTACAGATTTTGCTGGCTACGGCCAGAAAGGATGCCATACCTTTAAGATTACAGCTTCTGTGATGGCTGCTGTCTCTGTATCAGTATAAGGCATTTGCTGCTGCATGGCACCTGCGGGACATACATAGGGAAACACATCACAGGACATCAGACATTGCCCAGAGTTCTTTACAGAGCCAGCAGATGCATATGGACTATCATTAGCCACCACGTACAAACACATCATACCCCTGTAC
Source organism: Protopterus annectens (assembly GCF_019279795.1). Taxonomy (NCBI): domain Eukaryota; kingdom Metazoa; phylum Chordata; order Ceratodontiformes; family Protopteridae; genus Protopterus; species Protopterus annectens. The sequence continues at coordinate 822,796,949 of NC_056731.1, read as the reverse complement.
CTAGAAGCACTGTATGAACATGCATTGTACTTCTGGTCCTGATGTGTCATGTTCCCCCCAATAAGGGGCAGTACATTGCACAAACCACCATTCATCATTCACGTTTGTGTAGAGGGATGACAGTGGCCATGTTCCTTGCAGATGGGATGTCAGTGGTGCTCAGGCTTTGCTTGCATACAGTGTGTAATGGAGCTGGAAGCAAATGCCTTGATTCATGTAGTATGCAGACAGAAATGTTATCAGGCCCCAAGGGAACTTACTTTTGTCAACTCTGATTAGGCAGCTGGAACCTGATCCATGATGATGCAGGGAGGGTGGATGTGCTGTGCATATCCACCAATACTGATGGCGATCCAGGGTGGTGATGTCTGCACTAAATCTGTCTGCAGCAGTTTGGCTGTAGCTATGGTGTGTGTATGTGCTGTGATTGACCACCATTACAGGGTGGGTTGGGTTGGTGCCTCTGAGACTGTACACATATGTGAAGATGGCCTTGTGATTGCCCTTAGTGGATGTGTCCAATTTGTTCTCATAGTTAGCCTTACACTAATCCACCTGTGACCTAGAGATGCTCATTCAGACAAAGGTTGACATGCTGCCCAGGTGGTGCCTGCTCCTACTTTGCCCTGTACAACCAATATAGCATAACATTATGTGCTTTGGGCATTGCTGCTGTCCAGCAAAGAGGTTTTCTCTACTTTGGTGGAGACAGGTTTTATAAGTATGGTTTTGCTGAGGCCATAGAGCTATGTGGGTGGTCATATATCTGTTTGTAGTAGGCATGGACACAGGGTCAGAACACAGTTGGACACCTCTACAATTTCAATGTGATACTCACGCTTATTATACTACCCATGTCTGTGTCAGGGCAATGACTCCACCAGTAGCTGTAGAGGTGTAACTCTGTTAGATGCACAGAAACTCAGGTTGCACACATGTACAACATGTACAGCTTATTCACCTGACATTGTGCATCCCATGTCAGTTGTTATGAGGCAGCCAGGTACACCTACCCATACATACATATACACAGGTAATACCTGCTATACATTTCCATTCTATGTCAGTATGGCACACTGTAATGACAGTCTTGCTGCTCAGTCAGTCATGACAACCTGTTAGGGCAGGACATTTGTAGGGCAATGCACATACATGGCGGGCTATGGGCCACAATTAGTGACACTTTCTTCATATTGCTGTAACACACATATGTCATTTGACAGTGCAGTAACCTTTGCATTCACAGACATACCCTGGAGAATGTCTGATGCTCATATGACAGGCAGAGAGATGAAAGGCTAGGTGTGTGGTAGTGACTGTAGGAACTGTTAGTGTTGTGAGTATGACTGGTATGGGGACAGAGCTAGCTGATATGCTGGACAGAAGAAAGGTAGATATATTGTGTGTGCCAGAGACCAGATGGAAGGGTATACAGCTGTGTGTATCGGAGTCGGGTACAAATAGTTCTATCATGGTGTGTATGGGAGGGGAAAATGGTGTAGGGGTTAACCTGAAGGAACATTATGCCAAGAGTGTTTGTGGAGGTGATAAGAGTGTCGGGTAGAGTGATGTTCAGGAGGCTAGGAGTTGATGGTGTAATGTTGACAGTTGTTAGTGCATATGCTCCACTAATTGCGTGTGTGATGGATGAGACAGATGTACTCTGGTGTGGTTGAATGAAGTGGGGATATGTGTACTCAAGGGTGAGTGAGTGGTGACTGGAGCAGATTTCAATGGGCATGTTGGTGAAGGGGACAGAGGGGATGCAGAAGTGATGTGTAGATATGGTGTTAAGCAAAGGAATGCAGAAGGTGAGATGGTGGTGGAGTTTGCAATAGAGGTTGGACATAGATGTGGTGAATACATAGTATTAAAAGACCGGGGGGCCTAGGGTGACATACAAGAGTGGAGAAAGATGCACACAGTTGGATTATCTCTTATGCAGGTGGGCCTGTTTGAGGGGGATTAGTAACTGTAAAGTGGTGACAGGGGAAAGTGTAGTTAGGCAGGATGGAAGGTTGGTCTGTGGGATGATGTTGGTGATCATGAAGAGGGGGAGGAATGTGAGGGCAGCACCATGGATCAAATGGTGGATACTGAGAAAGCGTGATTGTGAGGTTGAGTTCAGGGAAGAGTTAAGACAGGCAGTGGGTGGCAGTGAAGAGTTAGCAAATATCTGGGTAACTACATCTGAGCTAGTAAGGAAGATGAGTAGAACAGGGCTTGGTGTGACATCTGCACAGAGGAAGGAGGACAATGAGACCTGGTGGTGGCATGATGAAGTACAGGGGAGTATACAGAGAAAGAGGTTGGCCAAGGAGAAGTGGGATTGTCAGACAGATGCAGAAAGTAGACAGGTGTATAGGGAGATGGGGTGCATGGCAAAGAGAGTGGTGGCAAAGGCTGAGGATGGGGCATCTGAAGAGTTGTATGTAAGGTTGGACACCAAGGATTTAGAATAGGACCTGTACCAATTGGCTTGACAGAGGCATGTAGCTAGGAAGGATGTGCAGCAGATAAGGCTGAGAAAGGATAATGGTGGAACTGCACTCACTAGCGAGGAGAATGTGTCGAGCAGGTGGAAACAGTACTTTGATGGGCTGTTGAATGAAGACAATGAGAGAGTGAGAAGGATGGATGATGGGGACATGGTGAATCAGGATGTGCAACAGATTATCAATGGGGACATAAAGATAGCTTTGAAGAGGTTTAAGAATGGAAAGGCTATTGGTCCAGATTGCATACCTGTGGAAGCATGGATGTGTTTAGGACAAATGGCAGTGGTCTTTTTAACCGGAATATTTACTGTAATCTAGGGAGTTGAGAGGATGTGTGTGGAGTGGATTGAATGTGTTTGGGTACTGATTATGAGAATAAGGGTGGTATGCAGAGCTGTAGTAACTACAGAGGGATAACATTGATCAGTCACAGCATAAGATAATGATAAAGGGTGGTGGAAGCTAGGCTAAGAAGAGAGGTGAGGATTACTGATCAGCAGTATGGTTTCATGCCAGGATAGAGCAGTACAGATGCAATATGTGCTCTGAGAGTGTTGATGGGGACATACAGAGAAGGTCAGATGTAGCTGCATTGTGTCTTTGTGGACTTAAAGACAGCATATGACCGGATGCCTAGAGAGGAGTTGTGGTATTGTATGAGGTGGTCAGGAGTGGCAGTGGAATCCATAAGAATGCTACAGGATATGTACAAGGCTAGTGTGACAGCAGTGAGTTCTGCATTGGGACTGACAGCTGTGTTTAAGATGGAGGTGGGAGTACATCAGGGATCAGCTATGACCCCTTTCTTATTTGCACTGGTGATGGACAGGTTGACAGACATGATCAGACAAGAGTCCCCCTAGACTGTGCTGTTTGCAGATGACATTGTGGTCTGTAGTGAGAGTAGGGAACAGGTAGAGGAGACCCTGGAGAGGTGGAGGCATGGTCTAGAGGGGAGGAATGATGGTCAGCAGGACTAAAACAGAATATATGTGTGTGAATGGGAGGGAGGACAGAGGAATGGTGAGGATGCAGGGAGTACAGTTTGCAAAGGCGTACAGGTTTAAATACTTGGGAACAACAATTCAGAGTAATGGTGAGTGTGGGGGAGAGGTGAAGACGTGAGTACGGGCAGGATGTGGGTGGTGGGGAAGAGTGTCATGCGTGATTTGTGCCAGACAAGTATAATTAAGAGTGATAGGGAAGGTCTACAAGAGGGTAGTGAGACCAGCTATGTTATATGGGTTGGAGATTGGCACTGAAAAAGAGGCACAACTCAGAGCTGGACATAGCAGAGTTACTGATGGTATGATTTGCACTGGGTGTGGCCTAGCAGTGTCACAGTCGGTATTGTGCAACACAGACTCCAGTAGTGGTCATATGTTAGCCAGCCTTTCCTGGGGTGACTCAGCTGTGTTCTATGTCACTGCAGACAGACACTGTTCCTATGGCCATAGGTTCTGCTCAGCAATATATCAGTACAGCATGTGTTGCTGAGACATAATATTGTTTGAACTTCATATTTACCTCGTTTACATGCCCCCTACTACATTCCATTACAGGCTTGATTGTTTGATATAGCTGTGTTTATTTGTTTTCATTTCAGTTGGTATACTCCATCAGTCTCAGTGTGTGTCTGTCTGCCTGTTTGTCTGTTTGTTTGTTTCTGTGGTTGCGTATGTGTATGTCTCTCTTTCTCTCTCTCTCTCTGAGACAGATGTAGGATATACAACTGTTTGTACAGGCAGCATCTTGCCTTTAGTAGGTAATGCTCATGAGCAGATGATGGCCTGTGCACCAATTGGAGTCCCTCACTTGCTAATTGCATGTGGAACAGCTGTGGTATCATTCCCATACCCAATAGCATGGAAACACACTCCTATAACTGAGCACTTGATGTGGGCGTTGCCCCTTTTCCTTGCCTGGGAGGAGCACTTCATGGAGGTGTGTGACAAACAGCATCACAGAGTGTAGTTAGGAATACCTATTACAGCAAACATTGTGGAGAAAGCCCAACAAACTGGGGGAGAATGTTTCAGACATACGGACAGAATGTAAGTACTGCTGTTATACAGTTGAACTAATGCTAGTTTGACAGGGTTTGTGTGGATATGGCTGCTCTGCATGAATTTAAGTCTGATATAACTTCCAAATGTAGGGCTATCCGCAGACTGGCCAAAGTTTGGACTCATATATTTGGTGTGTTACTCACACATTCTTTGGCCTTGGAAATGCAGTAGCATACTCTGAGGATTGTAGTCAGTAATGGTAACATCCATGTGTGTTTCTGACTTCATATCTCTCAGAACAGATATGTTACAACAACCCTGTTACACCAGCAACTTTCTCAGTTTATGATAGCAATATGTCAATAATGCCCCTGTGTTTGGGTTTCTGCCCCCAAATATGTCAGGCTTTGTCCAGATGTAATGCTGTAAGAGGTGTATAGGTGTAGTATATCATTATATAGTGACTTGTTACATGTAGAAGGCCTTATATATGAGGACGAAGCCTGGACATTCTGCGGGACTCTATACAGTTGAGAGGACTGTGTATTTCTGGCAATTGTTGACAAACTGTCAGGACTGTGTAGCAGTGTATTGTGAATGTGTTATTTGGCCTGTGTGTGTGTGTGTGTGTGTGTGTGTGGGGGGGGGTAGATGTAAGTGTTGAGGGTCCTTTTCTATCTGACATTGCATGCTGCTCCAGCTTCTGGTGCTCTATCAGCTGTATATGTTTGTAGGGCAGACTCAGACATGTCCAATACCAGAGTCAGGCATCAGACTACACTGTGAATTGGGCCAGTATATATATAGGGGTAGTGTGTGAGTGGCAAACATGCTGATGATTTTGTTCACACAGTCCATATACTCTACTGTTCTTGTGACTTACCAGTATATCACTTTGAATGTGGTGAGATTGGTTCTGGGTATGCATTTTCACGCTGGTGTCTGTTAGTCAGTGCTGTTACATCTCTGTAGTACCTGATATATTTTTCAATTAAATGTGTATTCCCCCATAGCAAAATTGGGTTTGTGTTGTGTCAGTCTGCCTGTAGTTTAGACAGTAATTCGTGACATGCCTAGCAGCTCAGTGTAGTTTCCCTACTGTGATGTTATGTCCCGATATTTATCAGATGTACTGTTGCCTGGCCCCCATATGTGTTATGTAAGTTTGACACATCAGTGGGATGATGTGAAGATGCATGTCAGTGAATAGGGTATTCCAGTCAATATATGGTACAACAGACAGGGGGGTGTTACTGCATCAACTGTGTCACCTTATCTACTCCAGTATTTGGGATATGTTCCCAGTTTCATGACTTTACACCCCCCCGGTCAGGTTTTGTCCAGATTTGTTGCATTAAGGGGTTATGAGCATACCTCTCGACTGGCCAGATTGTTTCTGACTGTCCAGGATTATTGCTCATATGCATGTTCTGTTCCACAGAATCATTATTTTCATTTCTGTGGTAAATCACTGTGATGATGTGAAGATTTCTGTCTGTAAATGATGACATACATTTTAGTTTCAGAACTCACATCCTTCTGGACATGTATGCTGACACGAACCCTGTTACTGTAGGAACATTCTACATTTATAACTGTAGTACGTACATTATGTTCCTGGCTTTGGACCATTGTCCCCCCATTTTGACAGCCTTTGAACAGAATCATTGCACTAAGAGGTGTAGAGTTTTATATATATATATATATATATATATATATATATATATATATATATATATATATATTTTTTTTTTTATTTAGCTATTTCTATACTAATATACATTTGTCCGAGTGGAACAAAAGAGGTTTCATCGGACTTCTCTAAGGCACTTGTTATTACTTATAGCAAGGAAGCTCATGCCTTAAGATCCATCTTTGAGAAAAATTGGCCTATATTGCTAGAAGATTCTTACATGAGACAACACGTGGGAGATAAGCCCACGATTATATATAGGAAAGGGCTTAACCTTAAAGATTTACTTAAAACGAAACAAGTAACTGAAATACAAAATAGACAGGGAATGACTAAGTGTGGGGCATGTTCATGGTGTCATAAAGTCCAAGTAGCCAACAGCTTTACAGTGAGAAATACCGCATATTATGTGAACAGTAAATATTCTTGTTCTTCTAAAGCAGTGGTTTACATGGCATTTTGCACTTCCTGCCCATGCTTCTACGTTGGTAAAACAGAGAGAACATTCTGGCAGAGGATTTATGAACACGATTATGCTGTAAAGAAACAAAACTTAAATAATGCTTTGGCTAGGCACATTAATTGCAATACTGATCACAAATTCAGTTTTATGGCCATAGATTCAGTGTGTGTACAAGACAACAAGCCACGGGGGCTCCTTTTAGAAATAAAAGAACGAAAGTGGCAAATCTGCCTACAAGTGGATAGTTGGCTAGGATTGAATGAGTGGAGCTCCATTGCCCCATTGTTGAAGTTGAAAGCTCTTGAAAGGAAAAAAGTTAAGATAGCAACATCTAAATTAATAAAATGTATTGCCTTTTATTCACATTTTGATATATATATATATATATATATATATATATATATATATATATATATATTTATATATATTAACGAACACATTTTTCACCTAAATATTTTACATATATATGATATGTTTTATACATATATTTATTTTTTACACTTTTACATATTTATTCAATATTTAACTTATTTAATCTATATTTATATGCATTTATTTTTTACATTTAAAAAGAGTGCACGTTTGATATTGGTGTAGTGACCTAAGCAACACTTCTTTAATCAGACATGAAGTCATTCAGAACTATGTATAGTTTGTTTTTATTGAGTATAGAACATATACTTTTTAGAAGTATGTTATTATATAAAAATGTTCTAGTAGTGGTCGTGGTCCTTTACTGTACATATATATAAGAAGTTAAGAATTCTATTTACAGTTCACTATTAGCTTGATAGCAATAGAGTGGCAGGCAATGTGTATTTTATATTCATGAGATGAAGCATTTAAATGTTATTAATATTCATGAGTTGATTCACCAATCAATGTTACAGGAAGTCTATATAGGAAGCGATTTAAAAATTACCAACTGTCTGATGAAGTTTAATATATGGTTTAAACCAAAGCACTAACCTGATTTTTTATTTTTAGCAAATAAAGGATTTTATGTGACAATTCAACCTTCTAGGTTTGTTTCTTAACCTAGTTTGCTGCCAGTGGAGTCACTGAACTGCTTTTTATATATATAATATCTATACATATGTTTATATAACAATATATATATATATATATATATATATATATATATATATATATAATAGCAATAAATATCAAGGCAGCTACACTGCCCCAGGTAAATGCTGTGTCGAAAAGCACACAAAATATAAAATAAGCAATAAAAATTCCAACAACAGCAACCATGCGACAGCTATGTAATCCTTAGCGTGATAATAATCCAACAGCGTCTTCAGATAGTAAAAAAGTTCAAAAACACTCTGTCAACACGTGAATTTATTGTGCACTCAGTCGGTGGTTAGCGCTTTCACAAAATGCTTCTTCAGACCATAACGGACTGAGTAAAGAAAAACATTTAAATACTGTGTCTCCAATCGTGAAACACTCCTAGTCAACAACGTCATTTCCTGCATTGACCCAAATAAATTTAACATTTACTCAACAAACTACATACATATCGTATCTATACTTATAACACTAATACACGATCCTATAAATAACAAAAACAAATGTCTAAGTGCAGTTAAAAACTTCTTATTTTTAAAAAACTTCTAACAAATAAATTAGCGGTACTATATAGAAGCACATACGAAGCCTATCCGAAACTAACAAATAGGCATAGTACATTAAATTCATAATAAAACTAAATGCTGTCATCTGCTAAAGTATACACATGTCACCATTATGTGCGCATTAAACCAATGCACCAGTGACGAACCTTTTAAAGCACAGCATAACAAATACTAAATTGCATGTTATTAAAACATCAAATAAAAACAGGTATACGTATGCGCAAACAATCGAAGGAAGTCAGAAACCAGACAAAGGGTTACTGACTCCTCCGATCCAAACCAGAGCAATTGCTAACTTCAAAATAATAGGACAAAGCGCTATGCTTAGCGGAATTTAGCGCTACTATATGAAACCACACAGAAATCTAATATAAACATAACAATGGGTATTATACATGAAATGCCATCATCTAATAAAATATAAACAGATCACCAACATATACATAGCAATACCACCAACATAACACACTATAAAATAAAAAATGATACAAATACAAGTATACAAACATCAAAAGAAGTCAGAAACCAGACAAAGGTTGCTGACTCCTAAAATACATGTCAACACCTCACATAATCCATGCTTAAATGACTGCAACACAGCAATCCATAAATATCATTATATCAAATCTAATATAAACATATACATCCTAAATATCATGAAAACTAAATATTTCCAACAATTACAAATTATTTAATAGGTTAGAAGAATCTCAATAATTGATTAATTCTCTGATAACTATAATCACTGAGCATCTATATTATCCTAGTTATTAAAAAATCATAATAATAATTTATATATATATGTGTATAATGTATATTTTGGTTAATATAAAACCTACCACTATATTAAAAGACCAAATGGTCTAAAAACTACATGAATAATCAGTAAATAGATTACTCACTATATTACCTCACCCTGAGGCTTTTGGAACGAAGGACTGGCTTAATAGACATCCTATCATTTAGGCCCTTACCAAAATCTGCCCTTAGGCGAATGATCCATTTCATTTCCTTTTCTTCAGTTATATTGGTTACACTCCCCCCTCTAGAGTTAGGCTTAATGGTTTCAATGACCATAAACTCAAACATATGCATTGGACCCGTTGTCATCACATGCTTTGCTAGGGCATTAGTACTAAGACCCGTCCTAATATTATAAAGATGTTCTCTAATTCTATTCTTGAGTAACCTGTCCGTTTTACCTATGTAGAATGAACGACATTCAACACATGTGGCTAAATAAACCACATGTTGTGTCTCACAACTGGCCTCACAATTAAATCTAAATTCCTTACATCCTTCAGGATGCACAAAAATATTAGATTTACTAATATATGGACAATAATTACAAGCTTCACATGGAAACGTCCCTTCTTTGCCCATTACATCTTTATTACAGTAAGAATTACATAACATCCTTCTAATATTCTTCCTATTTTTATATCTAAATTTAGGTTTATTACCTACTACTTCTGCTATCTGTGGATCAGTAAGTAGGATACCCCAATGCTTTTCAAAGATGTTATAAATTTTGTCTCTATCCTTAGTAAAAAACATGGGTATTTTAACATCAGTATTCATATTGGTGACTGAAGAAAACTCACTCTCTGTTGGATTCGAAAAATAAGGTTTAGCTCTATTTTTCCTCAAATAATCAATGTTAGAAAGTCCTGAGTTGAGGTCATTAGAGCTGTAGCCTCTGTTAGACAACCTATCCTTCAAATCACCAAGCTCACACTCAAAACCTGAATCTGTATTATTCAACCTAGATACATGCATAGCCTGACCTCTGATTACATTCTTAAAATCATAGTTAGGATGCATACTACTTCGGTGAAGTAATGTATTCCTGTGGCAGTCCTTCCTATGTATCCCAGTATCAAAATAACCAAGACTAGTGCTTGTTCTATCAACACATACATCTAAAAAATTAACTCTCTCTTTAGAGGAGGCCATAGTAAATTTCAGGTAACTGGTAGCTTGATTAATTCGTTCAACAAATGCTCCCAATAATTCAGAGCTTCCATCCCATAATAGAAAACGTCATCAACAAAACGTTTATAAAACAAGACGTTCTTCTTAAATAAATCCATCCTATATAAGACATCCTCTTCCCACAGCGCGAGAAACATATTGGCGTAGCTATTGGCACAAGATGTGCCCATAGCCACGCCATCGCGCTGTAGGAAGATGGTGTCCCCAAACATGAAAACATTGTTTTCAAGGACTATTTCTAAAAACAAACAGATTAAATCTCTAAATTTTTCGTCGTAGACACTATGTCTATCAAGGTAGCTTTTGATGTAATTAACCCCCTCAACATTGGGAATCACAGTAAATAACGACTGTATATCGAGTGTAACTAATAATAATTCATTTTCACCATCACCAATATTAGTACTAAACGCATATAATTCTTTCAAAAACTGTTGAGAATCTTTCAAAATATTAGTATTATTGTTAATCAGGGGTCGTAAGTGTTTTTCAATATAAACTGAAAAAGGTTCTGTGCACCAACCTCTCCCTGACACAATAGGTCTCATGGGAGGGTTGGTGCTATCCTTATGGACTTTAGGTAAACCATTAATGACCGGAACAATAGGATTCTCAACATAAAGAAATTTGAACATATCTCTTGTGAGACAAAAGAGAAAAATACCTTCAGAGGAAGTAACTGGGCACACGATAAAGAAAATGTGGAACCGAGCAGGGACAACTTGATATGGAACATATCTGATAAGATATTAGATCAGTATGAATGTGCAGTCCTTAACAAAGGTCTGGGTTTTATACCCACGAGTAATAGTCAACTTACTGATTTGATTATTGACCTTAAGACCTTCACTAGGAATGTTCTGTTGAGAATGGAAATGGGCACAGAATGTTCTAATAACCAATATGTGTTTAAGAGATCTAGCACCTATATGCCTTGCCAGCATCCCCTAGTACACGCGTTTGACAAGATGGTTGAAGATGATATACATAAATATTTTAGTATAGAACATAATAACACATTGTTTGTTAGATATAACTTAAATTATAGGGAACGTGAGGCGTTAAAGAGGTTACAGTCGGATTCCAATGTGATTGTACACCCCGCTGATAAAGGTGGGCTCACTGTACTGATGAATATGGATGCTTATAAATTGTCAATGTTGGAAATGTTAAGTGACGCTAGATTCTATGAAATTATAGATATTGCCACCATTGAGTCTAAGGTCAATAACATCAAAAAAGTGTTGAATGATTTAGTCAAATTTGATAACATCACAAGAGATATGTTCAAATTTCTTTGTGGGAAATTGCTCTGACTATGGTGTACAGGGTCCTGCGTTAAAGACTTGGCAGGGCTAATTATTTTGTTGCTCGGCAGAACAGTGGCTGATGGAAACAGCGTGATTAAGGCAGTTTTAAGCAGTTGTAAGTGGGTTTGCAAGGGTTTACCAGATGGTAAGTGATGCCAATACATGGTTAAATGAGAAACTGCTTAATCTGTGTAGGCATCACTTAGCATCGCTCAAACTTGCTTACTGCCACTTACTGCTGCTTATTGCAGCTTACTCCTGCTTACCCCACTCTAATTTCTTTAAAAGAAAAGAAAAAGGGGATATAGGAAAGTGGTGAAAAAGGGGACATGCAGAGGGAAAAACAATGTGATACAGAGCTAGGGATGTGCAAGATGGGTGTAGGGAAAGTCCATAGCTGTCCATTTCTGATACAGCAACAGCTGTGCATTTGTACAAAATTTGGAGGTGAATTTGGACACTCAAACCCCACGAGAGAGGGATGAGGACAACACTACTGTGTTGTTAAGCCAATTAGACCAGATTACATGTGTCCAGTGGACACGTGTGCGAAATGGACAGCTATGTATGGGGTGACTTTTTTTGTGGGAACAGATTGCCCTTTTTTTTTTTTTTAATAAGGTGAGAGTGGGATGTTGGGGAAGGATAGTAAGTATATTTGGGGTGGTAGGTTGGGAAGGAAGACAGACAAGACAGCAGACAGGGGTGTTATATGATACATGTAGGGGGTAAACACCTCGGACGGGGAGGGTGGTTGGGAATCAGATGCTCACGGGTCCCCAAATGGATACAGTGGGACTGAGGTCCCACCCATGGGCAGTCACCACTGCACCTTCATGGCCTCAAAGGTGGCTGTGCTGGGGGGGTAAAGAGGAGGGGCAGGCTGACCCATAAAATGCACCGTCTGGCCATCAAGCTGGCGTAGCAGATCTCTGAACTCCTTTTGAAGCTTGCTACACACCAATCCCCAGACCTGATGATGGGTGACAGTGTCCTGTCTGCGCCCACTCCCGGGGGTGACGGGCTCCATCCCCTGAGGCAGTTCCACCCAAAGGTGGTGCAGGACCAGTGGACGAGGACATCCCGGGTTGGGTCCCAGACATTCTTGGGCCCGGTGCCACAGCCAGTTGAGGTGGAACAGGTGGATCAGCTGGGTTCAGCCTTCCCAGACGTGCTATGGTGTTGCAGTTTTATAACATATGTTGGTTAGTCATGAAAAACACATTCCAGGATTAGTTATAACAGCATGCATAGGCATTCCCATTAACTCAAAACAACAGATTTGGAACAGTTTCATAGCAAACACAACACATGCATATAAGGAACCACAATGGGCATTATAATGGCATGCAGGTTACATTGATAGCAACAGGCCTCTAATGATAGTATTTGAACAGGGAACATTAATAGTCAAACATTTAAATATTTGTAGAACAATAGGACACATGTCCCAACAGTAGGTTTGGTGAAGAACATACCCATTGATTTATGTGTTTAGAATATTGGTGCTGACAGGGTGGAGGAGAGAGAGATGTCAATTAACAACTGTATAGGCTTTAGTTGCTCACAACTTTAATTATCATTGCTCTAATCATTACTCTCCAGGTATTACCTCATTTACATTGACCTATGGCTTTGGGTTGGGCAGTGGTATGTTTGTACACAGTGTATAATTACAGCCTTCTTACAGCTAATTTATACCTTTTCTTACCTGGCAGACCTGTGGAGGAAGTTTCTGTTAACACTACCTAACTGTTTCTACTCATATTCACATAGTCAGGGTTACATATGTGCACTCATACTGTGTGTGCGTGTGTGTGTGTGCGTGTGTGTGTGTGCGTGTGTGTGTGTGCGTGTGTGTGTGTGTGTGTGTGTGTGTGTGTGTGTGTGTGTGTGTGTGTGTGTGTGGGTGGGTGGCACTGCCATACTCTGCCTTGATTTCTATCGGACACCCTGGGTGTGGGCGGCAGTGACCACTAGCTGTGACAGTGTGACACTTGAGGGACATTTCTTGGAGGAGTCTACTTGGTGTATGTACTTATCTTGCTGTCATTTGCAGCCTTGGGGTTGGACAGTGGGTGTTGTACACAGTGTATAAGTACAGCCTTCTTACAGCTAAGATATACCTTTTCTTATCTGGCAGACCTGTGGAGGAAATTTCTCTTAAAACTACCTGACTGTTTCTACACATATTCACATATTCATGGGTGAAATTATGCCTACAGCTTACTACCGGGATTCGAACTGTGCCTGTTTGTGCAAAAAAATACAACAAAGTTTGTGTTTCATCAGAATGAGCTATTGAGAGACTGCTGTATCTTTTTTGACTGCTTTCTCCATAATACTCTCTTGGTTGTACAATCTGTGCTTGTAATTCTGACATTCATGCATGGCAGATAGTTCTTATACTGTGTATTCATACTTTGACATAGCACAGTCTGGAAAACACTGGTTAACACAACATTACTATTCAGGTATCAGATCTTGATACATGGAACATTTCATATAGTTAATCTCCTGTTTTACAACTCCACAATCTTTGTCAGATGAGCCTTGATTATTTACTGCTTTTAGAGCTATAGTTGCTGTGCAGAAACTGTACACATTTCAATTCATACCACCACATACCAATGTAAACACAACCAGTCTGGGGTTTTGACTTTTATTGGCAGGTACTGACACTTTTATTGATATATACCATGTACATCACTATTACTCTGCTAATGTCTCCTTTATTCAATACAAACCATGCCCATTTTAAATACTGATGGGTGACATTCTACTCCTTTCTGTTCATTTGCCTTGAATACTACAAGCTAGATTTGTACTCACCAGCCTTGTGATGCAGCCTTAGCAGTCTGCTGGCATGGGCATCCATGTTCGTGGCCCTCTCATCTGCAGCTGTACAGGGGATAGAGAAACATTTATGCATACCTATCCATCACATACACAGGCTGGACTTTGGAAAACACTTATTGATACTGATATTTACACATGACTGGGACATTCATCACCCATGCTTCTTGGAGCTCCTTTTTCCTATGCTTCAAGTCAGCAAAGGGGTGCCGGACCTGCTCACCAGTCTGAGGGATGCCAGTGGCACTGGTGAGATCATGTGCAAGACAGTCTCAGGCCTCTGCTTTGTATTGAGAGCACTGGTATTGGTCCTGCAGCAGTCTCCCTTCATGGTCTTTTACTAGGAGTACAACCATGACCTTGGACTCCTGAATTCCCCAGTGTTACACCCAAAAGTGCACACCCTCACCAACACCAGCCATAGTGCCTGCAGTGATGAGCTACAACTGGTTATGGGCTGTATTCCTGCCTGTGAGGTTTAAATAGGGCTGATTTCCCACCCTCTGCTGTGAATGGATGGTTTTGAATATGCTGAGCTAAGCTAAGCAATGGGCAAACACGCTGAGCTAAGGTAAGCATTGCTTAAAGGGGCAGATGCTAAGCACTGCTTACCAATGTGCAAATCTACTTAACTATGCTAATTCTTGCTTAGCATTTACGTTTAAGCAATGCTTACACCAGCTAAGCAGAGCTGAGCACAGCTTAGCATTATGCAGCTTTCATTCTATGGACTATCAGGATTGTGGGGTTCATTCCTCATTAATGACATTATATGATATATATGTTGACCTTCCATAACATCCTCCATGTGCTTTCATGACATTACATTTTGTGTAACTATATTGTATGGGACACTTGTGTTTATATATATATTTCTATCTGACATTGCATGCTGCTCCAGCTTCTGGTGCTCTATCAGCTGTATATGTTTGTATGGCAGACTCAGACATGTCCAATACCACAGTCAGGCATCAGACTACACTGTGAATTGGGCCAGTATATATATAGGGGTAGTGTGTGAGTGGCAAACATGCTGATGATTTTGTTCACACAGTCCATATACTCTACTGTTCTTGTGACTTACCAGTATATCACTTTGAATGTGGTGAGATTGGTTCTGGGTATGCATTTTCACGCTGGTGTCTGTTAGTCAGTGCTGTTACATCTCTGTAGTACCTGATATATTTTTCAATTAAATGTGTATTCCCCCATAGCAAAATTGGGTTTGTGTTGTGTCAGTCTGCCTGTAGTTTAGACAGTAATTCGTGACATGCCTAGCAGCTCAGTGTAGTTTCCCTACTGTGATGTTATGTCCCGATATTTATCAGATGTACTGTTGCCTGGCCCCCATATGTGTTATGTAAGTTTGACACATCAGTGGGATGATGTGAAGATGCATGTCAGTGAATAGGGTATTCCAGTCAATATATGGTACAACAGACAGGGGGGTGCTACTGCATCAACTGTGTCACCTTATCTACTCCAGTATTTGGGATATGTTCCCAGTTTCATGACTTTACACCCCCCCGGTCAGGTTTTGTCCAGATTTGTTGCATTAAGGGGTTATGAGCATACCTCTCGACTGGCCAGATTGTTTCTGACTGTCCAGGATTATTGCTCATATGCATGTTCTGTTCCACAGAATCATTATTTTCATTTCTGTGGTAAATCACTGTGATGATGTGAAGATTTCTGTCTGTAAATGATGACATACATTTTAGTTTCAGAACTCACATCCTTCTGGACATGTATGCTGACACGAACCCTGTTACTGTAGGAACATTCTACATTTATAACTGTAGTACGTACATTATGTTCCTGGCTTTGGACCATTGTCCCCCCATTTTGACAGCCTTTGAACAGAATCATTGCACTAAGAGGTGTAGAGTTTTATATATATATATATATATATATATATATATATATATATATATATATATATATATATATTTTTTTTTTTTATTTAGCTATTTCTATACTAATATACATTTGTCCGAGTGGAACAAAAGAGGTTTCATCGGACTTCTCTAAGGCACTTGTTATTACTTATAGCAAGGAAGCTCATGCCTTAAGATCCATCTTTGAGAAAAATTGGCCTATATTGCTAGAAGATTCTTACATGAGACAACACGTGGGAGATAAGCCCACGATTATATATAGGAAAGGGCTTAACCTTAAAGATTTACTTAAAACGAAACAAGTAACTGAAATACAAAATAGACAGGGAATGACTAAGTGTGGGGCATGTTCATGGTGTCATAAAGTCCAAGTAGCCAACAGCTTTACAGTGAGAAATACCGCATATTATGTGAACAGTAAATATTCTTGTTCTTCTAAAGCAGTGGTTTACATGGCATTTTGCACTTCCTGCCCATGCTTCTACGTTGGTAAAACAGAGAGAAAATTCTGGCAGAGGATTTATGATCACGATTATGCTGTAAAGAAACAAAACTTAAATAATGCTTTGGCTAGGCACATTAATTGCAATACTGATCACAAATTCAGTTTTATGGCCATAGATTCAGTGTGTGTACAAGACAACAAGCCACGGGGGCTCCTTTTAGAAATAAAAGAACGAAAGTGGCAAATCTGCCTACAAGCGGATAGTTGGCTAGGATTGAATGAGTGGATCTCCATTGCCCCATTGTTGAAGTTGAAAGCTCTTGAAAGGAAAAAAGTTAAGATAGCAACATCTAAATTAATAAAATGTATTGCCTTTTATTCACATTTTGATATATATATATATATATATATATATATATATATATATATATATATATATATATTTATATATTAACGAACACATTTTCACCTAAATATTTTACATATATATGATATGTTTTATACATATATTTATTTTTTACACTTTTACATATTTATTCAATATTTAACTTATTTAATATATATTTATATGCATTTATTTTTTACATTTAAAAAGAGTGCACGTTTGATATTGGTGTAGTGACCTAAGCAACACTTCTTTAATCAGACATGAAGTCATTCAGAACTATGTATAGTTTGTTTTTATTGAGTATAGAACATATACTTTTTAGAAGTATGTTATTATATAAAAATGTTCTAGTAGTGGTCGTGGTCCTTTACTGTACATATATATAAGAAGTTAAGAATTCTATTTACAGTTCACTATTAGCTTGATAGCAATAGAGTGGCAGGCAATGTGTATTTTATATTCATGAGATGAAGCATTTAAATGTTATTAATATTCATGAGTTGATTCACCAATCAATGTTACAGGAAGTCTATATAGGAAGCGATTTAAAATTACCAACTGTCTGATGAAGTTTAATATATGGTTTAAACCAAAGCACTAACCTGATTTTTTATTTTTAGCAAATAAAGGATTTTATGTGACAATTCAACCTTCTAGGTTTGTTTCTTAACCTAGTTTGCTGCCAGTGGAGTCACTGAACTGCTTTTTATATATATAATATCTATACATATGTTTATATAACAATATATATATATATATATATATATATATATATATATATATATATATATATAATAGCAATAAATATCAAGGCAGCTACACTCCCCCAGGTAAATGCTGTGTCGAAAAGCACACAAAATATAAAATAAGCAATAAAAATTCCAACAACAGCAACCATGCGACAGCTATGTAATCCTTAGCGTGATAATAATCCAACAGCGTCTTCAGATAGTAAAAAAGTTCAAAAACACTCTGTCAACAGGTGAATTTATTGTGCACTCAGTCGATGGTTAGCGCTTTCACAAAATGCTTCTTCAGACCATTTCGGACTGAGTAAAAAAAAACATTTAAATACTGTGTCTCCAATCGTGAAACACTCCTAGTCAACAACGTCATTTCCTGCATTAACCCAAATAAATTTAACATTTACTCAACAAACTACATACATATCGTATCTATACTTATAACACTAATACACGATCCTATAAATAACAAAAACAAATGTCTAAGTGCAGTTAAAAACTTCTTATTTTTAAAAAACTTCTAACAAATAAATTAGCGCTACTATATAGAAGCACATACGAAGCCTATCCGAAACTAACAAATAAGCATAGTACATTAAATTCATAATAAAACTAAATGCTGTCATCTGCTAAAGTATACACATGTCACCATTATGTGCGCATTAAACCAACGCACCAGTGACGAACCTTTTAAAGCACAGCATAACAAATACTAAATTGCATGTTATTAAAACATCAAATAAAAACAGGTATACGTATGCGCAAACAATCGAAGGAAGTCAGAAACCAGACAAAGGGTTACTGACTCCTCCGATCCAAACCAGAGCAATTGCTAACTTCAAAATAATAGGACAAAGCGCTATGCTTAGCGGAATTCAGCGCTACTATATGAAACCACACAGAAATCTAATATAAACATAACAATGGGTATTATACATGAAATGCCATCATCTAATAAAATATAAACAGATCACCAACATATACATAGCAATACCACCAACATAACACACTATAAAATAAAAAATGATACAAATACAAGTATACAAACATCAAAAGAAGTCAGAAACCAGACAAAGATTGCTGACTCCTAAAATACATGTCAACACCTCACATAATCCATGCTTAAATGACTGCAACACAGCAATCCATAAATATCATTATATCAAATCTAATATAAACATATACATCCTAAATATCATGAAAACTAAATATTTCCAACAATTACAAATTATTTAATAGGTTAGAAGAATCTCAATAATTGATTAATTCTCTGATAACTATAATCACTGAGCATCTATATTATCCTAGTTATTAAAAAATCATAATAATAATTTATATATATATGTGTATAATGTATATTTTGGTTAATATAAAACCTACCACTATATTAAAAGACCAAATGGTCTAAAAACTACATGAATAATCAGTAAATAGATTACTCACTATATTACCTCACCCTGAGGCTTTTGGAACGAAGGACTGGCTTAATAGACATCCTATCATTTAGGCCCTTACCAAAATCTGCCCTTAGGCGAATGATCCATTTCATTTCCTTTTCTTCAGTTATATTGGTTACACTCCCCCCTCTAGAGTTAGGCTTAATGGTTTCAATGACCATAAACTCAAACATATGCATTGGACCCGTTGTCATCACATGCTTTGCTAGGGCATTAGTACTAAGACCCGTCCTAATATTATAAAGATGTTCTCTAATTCTATTCTTGAGTAACCTGTCTGTTTTACCTATGTAGAATGAACAACATTCAACACATGTGGCTAAATAAACCACATGTTGTGTCTCACAACTGGCCTCACAATTAAATCTAAATTCCTTACCGGTATCAGGATGCACAAAAATATTAGATTTACTAATATATGGACAATAATTACAAGCTCCACATGGAAACGTCCCTTCTTTGCCCATTACATCTTTATTACAGTAAGAATTACATAACATCCTTCTAATATTCTTCCTATTTTTATATCTAAATTTAGGTTTATTACCTACTACTTCCGCTATCTGTGGATCAGTAAGTAGGATACCCCAATGCTTTTCAAAGATGTTATAAATTTTGTCTCGATCCTTAGTAAAAAACATGGGTATTTTAACATCAGTATTCATATTGGTGACTGAAGAAAACTCACTCTCTGTTGGATTCGAAAAATAAGGTTTAGCTCTATTTTTCCTCAAATAATCAATGTTAGAAAGTCCTGAGTTGAGGTCATTAGAGCTGTAGCCTCTGTTAGACAACCTATCCTTCAAATCACCAAGCTCACACTCAAAACCTGAATCTGTATTATTCAACCTAGATACACGCATAGCCTGACCTCTGATTACATTCTTAAAATCATAGTTAGGATGCATACTACTTCGGTGAAGTAATGTATTCCTGTGGCAGTCCTTCCTATGTATCCCAGTATCAAAATAACCAAGACTAGTGCTTGTTCTATCAACACATACATCTAAAAAATTAACTCTCTCTTTAGAGGAGGCCATAGTAAATTTCAGGTAACTGGTAGCTTGATTAATTCGTTCAACAAATGCTCCCAATAATTCAGAGCTTCCATCCCATAATAGAAAACGTCATCAACAAAACGTTTATAAAACAAGACGTTCTTCTTAAATAAATCCATCCTATATAAGACATCCTCTTCCCACAGCGCGAGAAACATATTGGCGTAGCTATTGGCACAAGATGTGCCCATAGCCACGCCATCGCGCTGTAGGAAAATGGTGTCCCCAAACATGAAAACATTGTTTTCAAGGACTATTTCTAAAAACAAACAGATTAAATCTCTAAATTTTTCATCGTAGACACTATCCCCAGGATTCACGAAGCCTCCGTGTAAGAGTTATAACTCTTACACGGAGGCTGCAGTTAAACTGAGTGATGTCAGCATGCTCTGCATATTCATGAGAGCATGCTGAATCACACCCAAGTCGAACACGGCCGTGTAAGACAGTAGGGGGCGTGTCCGTAGGCTGATCCCTGCAAGCGGACACGCCCCCAGAAGTGTAAAAGTGTCCAAAGTACACACCCACAACAGAGTCCACGCAAATGTGAATAAACACAACACAACACATGCCCCTACAGACTATTAAACATAAAAGAAATATAAATGTACATGTCATTTTTTTTTTAAATTGTAAAGATGTTTAACCGTGAGTGCGCTCGTTTGCTGGCGTGCCCGTAGCGCAGCTACAGTTAGCAGTCAGTGGGAAAGCATATAAGAACTACATATGCAAAATAAGCCAGGAAGCAATAGCAAAGCGGTAGAGATGCCGGCTGCAAAGCAGGCATTCATGGTTCGAGCCCCCACAACACAATTTTTTTTTTTCCAAAATAAGCAGGAAACAAGTCCCTGACACATATATGTACACATAAAACCAGAATATATGTAAAATGCAATATAATAGCCTATTTATATTGAATAAATGTGAGCCAAGAAATTAATATAAACTGCCAGATATGCCCATAGCTGAGCTACAGTTCAACAGAGTGAGATTATGTGGCCGTAGATAAGCATAGGTTTAACTGGTGCAAAATGAGTGCCTGTAGCCGAGCAGTGGTTTACCACGCTAAATATATGTGCCCCTAATTGCGCTAAGCGGCATATGCGTGCCAATAGCCAAATCAGTGTTAAACTGGCGTACCCCGTTTGCGCGGAGGTGCGCACCGCGCAAACGAGCTAACCGGCAACGTTGAGCAAGCCGTATCCAAAATGCCTTTACACAGACACACCCCTCAACATGTCTAGACAGTCCTGAAAAATAAAAGCAGTGGCCAGGTTCGAACCCAGGATACTATACACCAAAGTCAAGGTACAGAACCACTAAGCCATGACAGCAGGTCATATAAATGCAATATCAGCTCATATATAGGAATGAATACAAACAACAGCATGACAATGCAGGTTTACTGAAGTTGATACAATTCCAAACTGGCCAATCACAGATATGTGCGGAAAAACGGACTATATAAGCCCCATAGGCGGGAATACACAGCATAAACGATTGTAGAACAGACCTGCAGTTAGAATGTCAGGTGTAGGTGAGGGTAGTCGCTTCCGAGCGCAGAGATGGGGTGTTGAGGAGTCCAGGTACATGGCCTGGCTCCTAGTCCATAACCATGAGGCCCAACTCATGCAGGGCCAGGTCCTTTGGGGAGCGTACAAGGCTGAGGCGTGGGACCAGTTGGCTCATGAACTCACCAGTGCCACAGGAATTCCTAGGACAGGTGAGCAGGTCCGTCACCACCATGCGGACCTGAAGAGACGTAAGCAGGACCAACTGAACCATTGGATCCAGGAGGCCCGGCAATCACCCAACGCCCCACCACTGAGTAAGTATAAATTAATTATGTCTGTAGAAAGTTAAACTACCTGAAATCATGGAGATGTGTATTCCAATATTACTTCATTTATATTACAGCTGCAGGTGTCCGTTCTGCGAACTGCAGAGCCTATGCTGATAGGCTGGTGCGGTTGCTCCATCAGGCAGGTCAGTAATCCACAACTAGTAACTGTAAATATGTATAAATGTATGATAGTTAGCATAAGAGTGCAGTGTAGCCAGGAAGGAATTAAATTTGCAACTCACAGAGTGTGAATGTTTATGCAAGTATTGCCTGATTACAACAGTTCCCAGCCTGTAAGATGAAACTAATCATGAGACTGTCCAACACATATTTGTAAATAAAACTGCACTGCCTGTAAGAAATTAGTACACAAACAGCAGCAGCAGGTAGAGTATAGCTGCAGAAGAGGATGAATCCACCTGTGTGAGATGAATACATGTGGAAACCCTGAAACATGACAGAAGTGAGAGTGCTGGAAATAACTGCAATAATTCTGTTAAAACATGTCAATAAAGCCTAGAAGTACCAGTTTGAATAGTAAAATGAAAGCAAGTGAGAGAGTGTGAGAAAGTTTCAGGAATACAGCACTACAGTAGTAATAACCCTGAATAAAGTATACTGCAGTCAGGACATAATTAAATGCATGTGAGACCCAAAACCAAACAGAAACATCTGTTCAAAGTGTTGCTGCATGTGGAATGTGTACACCAAAATCTGGATATGCTGCTCCCAGTCTGAAATATGCAGATAGGATGACTGTCTGATATTCCAAACATCCACACCTGTCCACAGTTATAGAAATAACAGTCAACAGGAGATGTATCTGCACAAATTTCGATATGACTTGTGTATGAACAGCAATAAAATGTAGACTTATGTTGCAGTAACAGTCCCATCTGCAAGGTTAGGTAGTTAACATATAGGACACTGTAGTCAAAACAGTAGTGTGTATATAACTGTAGCTATTAGAAATGTACAGCATATGTGGGTGTATCTGAAGGTGTTAATAATATGTCTGATTTACCCCACCCTCTAACCATCTATAACCCATTCCACGGGAAAATGGTATGTGCAATCACAATTACCACCCCTGGACATCTTTCCTGTTGGGTCATATATATTTGCATGTCTGTTGATGCATCCGCCCCGTTCATACATCCACACCTGATGGCCTGTTGCCATCAACCAACCCTGCATGTTGTTGGACTGTGTATTACTGTTGAAATTATGCATGTGCTTTGCACGCTGTTCAATGGTGTGAATAACTGGGTGTGTGGTTAATGGGAATACTAATGCATGCTGTTAAAACTAACTGTGAATGGTTTTTATATGTCACTAACCCAAACTGTAATGACATAATGCAAAACATAGAACGACAGGGAAGGCGGGTTCCAGCGGACCCACCTCTCCCACCTCAGCTGGCGAGTGCACCTGGCACTAGTGCCGAGTCCGGACCCTCCTCCGGTGGCCCTGTGCCACCTGCGGGTGGAAGCGCTGCAGGGACGGGGCTCGCCCCCTCTGCAAGTGTGGCCGGAGGAGATCCACCACTCACCCTCCGTAGCGTCCGGACTGTGGTGCGTAGGGAGATTCGGGACTCTGTCCTCGAGACCCTACGCCAGCTCGAGGCACGGGTGGCGCATCTAACGGGCTTGCCCGCTGCCCGCCTACACAGCCCCCAGCACAGCCCGTCCTGGGCAGTGAAGGAATAGTGGCAACTGCCTATGGGTGGGGATATCAGTTCCACTGTTGCCATCTGTGGGCTCATGGGCTCTGGACATCCCAACCTCCGTCCCGTCATTTGTGTAACCCCCACACGTGTCATACACCGCCCCTGTATGCGTCTTGTTTGTCTTGTCTGTTAACCTACCCAACCTACCTCCCCAGCTGTACCGACTACCTTCACCTGACATACCACTCTCACCTGAAAAAAAAAAAAAAAAGGGCACTCTGTACCCACAAAAAAATTACGCCCCATACATAGCTGCCCATTCCGCACACATGTCCACTGGACATGGAACCCATCAATTCCAATTGGCTGTACAACAGGTATTATTGTTGTCCTGACACCTCTCTCAGTGGTGGAAGGTTTCAAATGTCACACCAAATTACATACATATGCACAGCTGTTGCTGCTGAAGAAATGGGCAGCTATGGGCCTTACCTACATCCCTCCTGCACATCCCAAGCTTGTTTCCCTACTGTCTTACCCTCTTTGTGAACCCTTTTTCACCACTTTCCTGTCTCCCCGTTTTCTTTTCTTTCAAAGAAAATAGCGCGGGTGTGCGCTTGTGTGCGCGGAGCTAACCGCCAGTGCGCATGCGTGAGCTCCGCGCAAACCAGCGCTAACCCGGTTACAACTGCTTAAGAGTGCCTTAGTCACTTTGATTGACAGGTCCTGTACTCAGTTCAAAAGAAAAATAAAATCCCACTGTGAGTCCCGAACCCCGGACCTTGGCAACTATAGTCTGCATGACTTACCACTAAGCCATGACTCTTACATAGAAACACTGTGCTAGAGTAAATATATCATTTAACAGTAGGAATGAATGTAAAGGGAATATAGCTGTGTAGTACACAAAGCATGACATTTAGACTCACAAACAAAACTGGTGGATTTCCATAATAGTAGTGTGTGAACAGAAACAGCCATGCTAGCTGGAAGCTAGTAGGTAATAATGTCACCATAGCACCTTGCAAGACACACACATACTCACAGCAGGATAAGCACTGCCCATACCCCACAACCCCTTACAGGAACACATCGGGACCAAGTAATAACATATGTGGAGCAAAGGGCCAAAACCAGGGACACATTACAAATGAAGTTACAACAAATGCAGACAGTTCAAAAAGTAACAGGGTCTACACCTTGTGGGATGTTTGCAAGGGTACGCAGTCTGGAACCTGAATGTTTGTCACCATATCCCGACTTGAGGCCAGAATGACCTGCCAGATAAAGGTGTGCATGAGATGATGACCAAATTATGAGGCAGACATGTGGACAGCCTGCAAATATCTGTACACATGACGGGTACAACACCACCATATTTGAATAGCTAAGACCCTAGACATAGCAACAGTGAATGTCGTACAGGGATGCCCCACAGACCACATGTGAAATGTACAAACAGTAGGCAGAAAGGTGTAACACATGCAATGGCAACTATGGGTTCCCGAAAGTATTCACCACTCACATGGCAGAAAAGGTGTAGTAATACCTATGCTCATGCTAACCCACAGTCACACCTGCAGCATACCAGACATATTAATGGGTGCACACCACTGATATGTACCATTCCATGAGGCACATAACCGGTGAACCTGAAAGCCTCTGGGGCCTGCTCAGCAGCATACCCACATATGCTAATAGATGTCAAGGCCCACACCATGGCCAGACCACACTGCATGCTGTAACACCCTAGCAGATATAGCAAGCATTCCAGGGTGTGAATGTACATGGGAAATAGGAAAGCTACAGCAGCACACAACAGTCAAGACACCTAGCAGGCACACCAGTACTGACAGTGAAGGGCAACTATCGAAGACATAGCAACAGAATGCAAGCAAAGGTGAAAGGAAAACACACACACATGCACACATCAACAATAGTAGTAGTTGTTAGTGAAAAAAGCAAAAAAAAACAACAGGTTAGTTAAACCAAGTTGTCCAC